>NW_023270436.1:15555197-15556331 GCF_011800145.1 Mirounga leonina
AAATAAATAAATAAATAAATAAATAAATAAATAAATAAATAAATAAATAAATAAATAAATAAATAAATAAATATAAAATAAAATAAAAAAGAAAGAAAGAAATTCCATGCTGACGTGGTGAACTTGAGCAGCAAGGGAGACATGCAGGTGGAGGTGTCTAACATCTACTGGGAATGGGTCAGAGGCTCCCAAGAAAGGTCTCGGCTGGCAATCTAGACCTGGGAGCCCTCAGCCAGTCAGTGACAGCTGCAGCCACGGCTGCGTTCTCCCGCGAGCGACAATGGCGGCGACACGACGGCAGCACGGACATACTCACTCACAAGGCGCCGGGCGCTCTTTCAGCTCCTCCCACCTTCATAAGAGCCCAGAGAGGGAGGCGCTACGGTCGCCTTCTTCGTACACAGCAGCCGTGGCACCGAGAGAGCACGCGACTGAGCGAATGTCACCCAGCTCCACAGTGGCAGGGCTGGCTTCGAACCCAGGAAGTCCGGCTCCAGAGTCCACGACTTGCTGTTTGTCTCATTAAAATGCCCGGGTCAGAGCAGGCTGCGACACCGCCAGCCAGCCGAAAAGCTCCCCTGAGGCCACTTGGCAGAACCAGGGGAGGCGGGTGACTGAGCCGTGCGGGGCTGGGTGAGCAGAATGCTGTGCAATGACAGGAGGACCCCAGGGCCCCGCACCGTCGCAACTCCACACACTACGCTAGGGAAGAGCTCACACTGCACGCGCAGGGTGCGGGAAGCCTTGAAGATGGATTGAACCAGAGGCTGAGAGGCTTCGGCCCCCAATCGATAGCTGCAGGCAGCAAACCGAAAGTGGAGCCGCCTTGTTATATTTAAAGCTAAGCTCCAGAACTCCCAGGGAGTATGACAGCCCTGAGCCTCTTGCCAGCATTCTTTCTGCCACCTTCCTAGGGGGGCAAGCTGTACCGATTTAAGAAAGAAAGAAAGAAAAGAAAGAAAGAAAAGAAAGAAAGAAAGAAAGAAAGGAAAGAAAGGAAAGGAAGAAAGGAAGGAAGGAAGGAAGGAAGGAAGGAAGGAAGGAAGGAAGGAAGGAAGGAAGAAAGAAAGAAAGAAAGAAAGAAAGAAAGAAAGAAAGAAAGAAAGAAAGAAAGAAAGAAAGAAAGAAAGAAAG
>NW_023270436.1:15556341-15584273 GCF_011800145.1 Mirounga leonina
AAGAAAGAAAGAAAGAAAGAAAGAAAGAAAGAAAGAAAGAAAGAAAGGAAAAAAAAGCAACTTGCTCCCCCTGGGGCATTTTAATTGTCCAGATGAGCGACAGATGCAGGGCAGGTGCCGAGCTGAGAGAGACATTTGTGGGAAGGGAAGGCAAAACGGCTACTCAGTGTTCCCACGCTCAAAGAAATCAGAGTTATTTACACTCACACTCTTAAGGCTGACACTACAGGGAAATGTGGTTAAACTTACCAAACAGTAAAAATATAGCCTGGATAATAAAACTGAAACCACCACCTAAGGCTTTTGGACAACCCAAAACAGAACCACTGTTGTGGGAGTATGAGAATTGCCCGAAGACTGTTCAAAATGAAGAGCCCTGCTCCCCTCTTCCACCCATATCCTATTTCATTCAAAAACACTGAGAGGAAGAGGCCCAGGAATCTGCATTTCAACAGACACACCAGATGATCCTAACAGAGGGGTCTACATCTGGACCGCCCCTGAAAAACACAAGACAATCCCCCCGACCCCGTCCCTTTGGAGGACCGGCCTCATTTTCACACTCCAATACAAGAACCACAGGTATCCCCAAGTTTAGTCCTCAGACCTCTGTGTGCTTCACAGTCTTTTCCTTTAAGAGAGACCGTGTGCTCATTGAAAAATTCCATCACAAAGACCTGAGCACCTACCCACTAGGCTCCGGGCACTGTCTTCTCGCCCAGCCGGGATGTCGTGCTTCCAGCGACCCACTCTCCTGAACTCCTCTGTCCAACCAGCTAGCCCTGCCGGCTAGGTGACAGCCCCCAGCATCAGGGATTGGGTCTTATCGCCACTGCAGAGCCAGGCTGCTGCCCGGCACATGGCAGGCATTTAACGAATATACAGTGAGTACACATGCCATCACCACCTCAATCAGCCTCAACGGGCCTGTGACTAAATGTGCTGCATTTTCCTCCCCAAAACTTGGCTGCCCTTCCCAGCTTCCCTATGTCTCTGAAGAGAACCACCTTCCATTAAAATTGAGATTTGTCTTTTCCTCTCCCACCGGCACCTGGAGACCCCGAGCCACTGCCTTGAGCAGGCCACGCGATGGCCCCGGGCGCTAAACCCCGAGCGTGGACTCAGGCAGGTGACCCTCGCTAAAGCAGGATGGCAGAGGAATCACTCTGCCCCCCAGTTTGACAAATGCACCAATGTACATAATCCTCACGTGACCCCAGGAGGGAGAGCCATCGTCATGGCCATTTGGCCAATGAGGAAACGGAAGCACAGAGAGAAAGTGGGCTGCCCAAGGTCACAGAACTCACAAGAAATGGAAGTGGAATCCTAGCCCAGATCAGGGTGACCCGGGTGGCCCGCTCTGCACTCTTCACCACCATGCACAGTGCCTCTTGGGTATATGCTAACTGATGCTTGACACCTGGAAGGTGTTGGGGGCTCCCGACCCCCAGCGAATCCTCCTGGGAGAGGGCCCCTCACGCTCACCTCCCTCAACCTTGTCTCCAGCTCCAGCAGCCGATTCTTGTCACTGTGGTCCTGGTGGCTGATTTTCTCCAGCTGTTCCTCCAGCTTCCGGTTCTGGGCCTCCAGCTTCCCCGCCTGTGTCTCCAGGTAGAACTTCTGTTGCCTGAGCTCAGAAATCATCTCTTCCTGGGCCTTCCTGGTGGGGGTGGTCGGGGGAGCCAAGCGAAATCACAGTCTCGTCAGAGGTGAGCACATTCCCTCAGCAGGCCGGACAGAAAGAGAGTGAGAGGTGTGTCTTGGTAAGTGGGCATGCTCATTCCCAGGTTGGCTCTGTCCTGACCTGGCCTCGTGTGCCTGATCCCAGCATGGGGACCTGGGACCCGTTCAGTCCTCACTGTTCAGAGGCCCTTGTCTATGGGATTCAGGAAGGTCAAGGGGAATGCAAGAGACACTAACATTTCCCTCCTAAGGTAGACCCTTTTTTTGTTTTTGTTTTTGTTTTTAGTCTGTCCAAGGGCAGAAAGGGGCCTCTGCAGAGTATAAACAGGAGTGCCCCACCCGCTCCCGGAGGCAGGCCCTGGGGAAGAAAGAGCAATGAGGGGAAGGAATAATGCTATTCCCTCCACTTCTCCATAGACCTTGCTCACCTCCCCACCAGACTGCTCACAAGTATCAGAAACTGGAATGACTCAAAGACCAAAAAGCAGCCTATTGAGCCGCTTTAAGTGAAAACGGGAATGTTTTAGAAGATCTCTGAGGAGGGGTACCTAAGCGGGGGGAGGGGGGGAGTCCCAGGGATGGTCATTCTTTGGGGGAGAAGATTAAGATCCAAGCGCTCCTAGAACATGGGGAGTCCTTGCAAACCTCATGCCCCTGGGCCTAACAATAGCAGCAGGACGGATGGCCCAACGAGGCACACACAAGATCACGTCCGGCTAGTCACAGGAGGCATGTCTGGGGAACAAGGGCCGAAGCTCTCCAAAAGCTAACTATAAATAGCTTTCATTAGAGAGAGCAAAGCCCTCTGTCATCTGATGGCAATTTGAAGCATTTAAGAAAACCCAGCTCCAAAGAAAGGCCATGGCAGAATGAGACCACTTAAGAGACGGCAAAATTACACAGGTAGAACAGGGTCTGGAACAAACTACAGAAGTAATTAAATCTGCTCCGGCTTCATCAGACAGAAGAACGAAGTTTCTGCCCCAGGAGAAAAGACCAATGTGTAATCATGCACGCAGGTGGAATGTGAATACTTACATGTTCCTCTGGGTAAAAAGACTGCTGTTTGCCGCAAGTTTGTTGGCTTCTGAGAGTTCCACAATCCTCTGTTCCAGGGATCTGATCTTGGAATCCATAGCATTGATCATCTGAAACACAAGCAGGGACTCTGACACCTCACACACAGTTCTACCAGTGTAGAGTAATGTGGGCCGTCGGGCCGGGGTCAAAGGCTCCCCTTGAAATGCAGGCTATCTGACCAGAGGTAACAGGGGAGCCAACTGCTCTGTACCCTCAGGGTCACAGGTCTTACTGCCCAGACAATGGCACTCAGTGGTTTTCTCAGAGATTACATGTCCCCGCACTACCTAACCACACGGAAGGACCAACTTAGGAACCCAACATTCTGTGAGTAAGCAGGCCTCATTAAACCCCCATCATCCGCATGTAGCCTGGGCCTGCCGGAGCTTCTAACTTGAATCTGCAAACTCGTGTTTCTCATCACCCATGGGGCTGTCATTTCACTACCGTCTTAGATTCTCTACATCAAAGTTTTCCCAACCTAATAAATCATAAGAATCGGGGAGGCAGCGGGGGGAAGGTGCTGATTAAAAAATACATTTCCTAGGACCCTCCCTTAGAGATTCTGAGGTACAGAGTCCCTGTGGAGTGTGAGACCATGGATGGATAAACAAGCACCGCAGATGAACCTTATGAGCAGAAAGTTTCTGAAACCCGTACATGGGTTAGAAAGGCAAGAAGCGAGGGCAGAGAAAGGAGGCCCATAAGGAAGACGTAGGGCCACTGGCCGTTTTGTCAGGTGGCGTTGTGAAGGGCAACGTTGATGGCAGACCAGCATGAGTCCTTAAAGAGCATGAAAGGCAAAATTGGCCACCCTGAGCCACCACCTCCACTGCGTTTAGGAGATGAAGGGGTTGCAGAGAGTTTGCTGTAGGCAACAAACTCCACAGGATTAAACAGGAAGAATAATTCATCAGCTGGAATGGATGCTCCTTGGGTGTGTGATTCCGGGCACGTTTCACAAACCCTCCTTGGAAAACTGGCGTTGTGATTCCTTATACCTACCGCCTTCTGCTCGCTGAGAATTTTGCCCTTCTCATGGGCCTCCTCTTCGTGTCTCTGCATCAGATTCTCCAGAGTCTCTTTATCGGCCAGGTCTTTCTTTATCTGGTTGTCCAACACCTACGAGAAACAAAAGAAGTTAGTGTCCTGAGTAGCAAAGCTGAGCGGGGAAGACTAACTAGGGGCTCTTGGGAAAAGCGGAAGAAGCGGTAAAGAGGCCAAGAAAACTCTGGGGCAAAGAGATGGACTGGGAGTCTGCTTATGAGCCAGGATGAGGGTAAGAAGTCAAGCCTGACCATCCAATGGCAAGTAACCAGCGGACTTGAACTAAGATTTTATTTTAAAATCAGCAACCAAAAAGAGGTATATATCCTCAGTGGAAGTAGACTCCAAATGAGAGAAAAAAGATCTGTCCCCAGATCTTACAATGTGCAGATGCTACCTGGGGGCAACTTTATCGTAGTCAATGCACCAGTTTTCAGAACACTGCTCGCTCTTAATCTGTACAGCATTAATCTAGGTATCTCCAAGGCCATGTACAGAGGGACAGAAAGCTGAAGACCAAGGACGTCTGTGCGACCAAGGCTGATGTTCGGAAACAAGGATAAGAGGATTCTGCCCACCAATAAAGCAGATGGAGAGTCAATAGTTTGAAAAGACAACATAAAAGAGAGAGTAAAAAAAAAAGTGCCTTTTTCCTCATGCGCTATCCTCATGAGCTATTTCCTCCGTTCTTTCTTCTGATCTGGCTGGGAAACAAACAAAAAAGGCACTGGAAAGAGAAACCTTTTCCCAGGGGAAGAGAAATCATGTGTTCTCAGTGCCGAGAACACCACTGCAAGCACCTACTGTTCCCAAGGGGAAAAAAATAAAACAGTAATGGTGTCACCATCCACCAGCTTGATCTAATGTTCTGCAAGGCACACACAGCCCTACCAGCTGCCAAAACAACAAGTGAGAAAGAAAGACAGAGGCGAAAAAAAGGAAGACAACATCATAACTTGCCCGAGCCTTTGAGCACAATCCTGTGTTTCTCATCACAGAGAATCCACTCTGCCTTTTCTGAATGACACAACTGCTTCTGATACTGGGAAGAAGCTGAAAGAACTGGGGTCACAGAGGGGATTGAAATCTGCCTTTCCCACAATGTCTATTGTGAAGGGACCTTCGTGGCTCATGGGGACATGAGCTCCTAAAAGGAGCCAGTCAGCAGGGAAGGGGTTCACATGACAGAGAGAGGAAAGAACAGATCTCAAAGAGGGCTTTAAACTAGAACTGACTGATGAAAAAAATAGATTGGGAGTCTGTGGAGAAGAACAAAAGGTGGAGGACAGGTCAAGGGAGGAGGGGAGAAGCTCAACAGGAGAAGTGGCCCATTCTCTAGGATGTTGGGGTTGATTCTAAAATTACAAACAAGAAAAGGACAGAATCTAGGGTATGACCATGATTATTACTAAAATGGCCTTAGAGAGGCTGGAACAGGAAGCACAAGGCAAGACAGGCTAAAAAGAAATGGTTTCATAAAGATTCCAGTAGGGAAGACAGAAGAAAACAGGTCTTTCCATAACATTCCCTAGGATCTATAAAACAAAGTTCTTTCCATCTAGAAGGCTATGGAGACCACACAGTACCTGGACCAGGTATGCTCCTCTGTATGGGGTGCTAAGGCAATGAAACACATTTTCAGGGCGACTCATGCTCAAAATAAAACCTCAACTTTGGGCCATGATGGAGCCCAGTAAGAGGTAGAGAGGAATAGGTCTCTATCAAAAACGCACACACCTCAACTTTGATAGGGTTAAACTGGTGGAAGGACAAACAAGAAAAGAGATGCATGGGAGGGAAGCAAGGAACTTGAAATGAGAGAACCATTATAGACATTTACATCAATTTAAGACAGAACACAGCTTTCAGACAGGAAAGTCAATATACTCACCCAAATTACAGAATTAATTTTATGAATGGCTATTTTCGTCGTGCAAAGGTGTCAGTGGACTACTGCATACATTCTCGTAATGTTCTGGAAGTTGGTTTATTCCAAAGATAAAAATTGGGAAGCCAGTAAGAAATCAGATCAAAAGGATTTGTATATAAAGTTTAAAATACACTGAGTAGGGGGTCACACTACAACACTTTGAAGTCACTTCTGAGTTATTTTTCTGTATTTTTCTTCACGAAGAATAACCAAAAGTAACACCAGGGGTTAAAAAACAAACAAAACAAACAAACGAAAAACGAAGGTACCAGGGTGGTGAGGATGATGATGCTGTGCTGTGTGGGCATATACATGTTTGGTTTTCCAAAAAAGGAACAGAAAATACCAACAAAATCTATTAACAGGATCATCACAAAAATTAAAAGCCTCCTTCATTGTCTGATTTGGAAGGGGAAGATAATATTTAAGATGTAATGATCAATATCTGATTCTCAGGAACACAAGAACTGAGTTAAAGGCTTGGTACAAAGTCATAATGAAAATGTGATGTGATTTTAAAAGGAAATAAATAAGCTGGCATTTTTTCTGATTGCTGAATTTATTAATAACTGAATTGAAATTATAATTTCAATAATCGAAATAACAATTGAATTTAATATTTTATACAACGGGCTAGATTATTTAGGCCAACTCTTCTATGGGAAATGATTTAAAATGCTAGATAAAATATAGAAAACGTTGTCCCAAAAATTGGCAAGAGACTAAGAAATTAGAAACTAAAATTCTAAGTGACAGCAGAAACCTAGAGAGTTAAGATGAGCACAAAGCTGTTTTTAACTTGAGGAATTTGCTGAACCAAATAAACTTGAACTTCATTTTTAATAGCCTCAAAGGGTAAGAAGACAGAAAAGTCTAAGCCCAGGGCCACCCCCGAAGGGAGTACACATTTCCATTCAATGCCTCAAAGAATTCCCATTAATAATTTTCTAAGGAAAATGAGCAGCTGACCAAGCACACAAGAAGACAGGCACCGTGAGGGGCGCCTGGGTTGCTCAGTCAGTTATGCCTCTGCCTTCGGCTCAGGTCATGATCCCAGGGTCCTGGCATCAAGCCCTGCGTCAGGGTCCCTGCTCAGTGGAGAGCCTGCTTCTCCCTCTCCCTCTGCCTGCAGCTCTGCCTACTTGTGCTCTCCATCTCACTGTCAAGTAAATAAATAAAACCTTATTTAAAAAAAGAAGAAGGCAGGCACTGTGAAGAACAACAAAGAGAAACAACAGAGCAGAAACAGACCTTCAGATACATCAGATACTGGAATTATCAGATAAAGAACATAAAACAACTATGCTAATGTGTTTAAAGAAATAAAAGACAAGCTTAAAAATGAATGCAGGAAATAGAAAATTATTGTCTTAAATAATCTACTAAACTCGGGAAGGAGCCAAATAAAATGTCTAGAAACCAGAAATACAGTAACTGAAATTTAAAACTCACTGGATGGATTTAACAGTAGATTTGACAGGTAAGAATTAGTAAAGTGGAAAATCAGTCAGAACTTACCCCCAATGTGCTTCGACAGATAAAGAAATGGAAAATATGAAAAAAATCACACATGATGCCTACTCAAAGCCTCAAAAAGGAAGAAGGAAGGAAAAGGGACAATATTTGAGATATAGTGACCAATAATTTTCCAGAATTGATAACAGATACCAATATATTTTAAAGTCCTGTATATCTTGAGCAAAATAAATAATCAATCTGCATTTAGATACATCATAGTAAAACTTTAGAAAATTAAAGACCGAGCAAAATTTTAAAAGCAGCCAAACAAAAAAGAGCGATGATTTTCAAAGAAAGCAACGGTTAGACCGACAGCTGACTTCTCATTAGCAATAATGAAAGTCAAAAGACAATGGAGTGATACCTTCAAAGGGTGTCATAACAAATAACTGTCAACCCCAAATTCTATCCCCAGGCAGAACACCTTTCAAGAATGAGTGTGAAATAAAGATACTTTCAGACACACGGGACCGGGACATTGTCACCATCAGGTCTTCGCTAAGGAAAGTCCTCAGGGATATACTTTAAACAAAAGGAAAATGTTCAGGTCTGAGATGCAGGAAGGAAATTAAAGCAAAGAATGGTGAGTCTGTGGCTAAATCTAAATCATCATGGACTGAATGACAGTGGGGCAAAAAATACATTAAAGACAGAACTGAGAGGGGCACCTGGGTGCCTCAGTTGGTTAAGTGACTGCCTTTGGCTCAGGTCATGATCCTGGAGTCCCGGGATTGAGTCCCGCATCAGGCTCCCTGCTCAGCAGGGAGTCTGCTTCTCCCTCTGACCCTCCCCCCCCTCATGCTCTCTCTCTCTCTCTCTCTCTACTTCTCTCTCTCAAATAAATAAAATCTTAAAAAAAAAAAAAAAGACAGAACTGAGATTAATAATTTAAAAATATATATTTTTTTTAACATCCCCCACATGGGTTAATACCCCAAAACCTCCCACCATGGCCTGCGGACAGCATTTACCCCAAACAGGCCTTGGGTCTAGCAAGAAGGAGCCCAAAGTGCCCAGGAAGAGAGAGAAGCTAGGTCATGCCAGAGGAAGAATGCTGGGGAAGATCAGAAAGTGTGTTTACTTTAATTTTTTCCTCGTAGTGCTGTTCTTTCTGTTTCAGGTGCACCTCTAGGTGCTGGGCTGAGACCTGGGCCTCACGGTGCTTCTCCTCCAGCTCCTGGACACAAAGGAACAGACGGTCAGGTGTGCAAAGGGAAAGACATAGCTCAGGTGTGTTAGACATTCACGGGAAACATGACTTTGGCATTGGCACCACAAGCAACAGGCACATGTTCCTTCATGACTAGCCCTAAGGCTCTTGGGAAGGAAACCACCACCGATCCTTGGCCCTGGGGTTTCCGGGTCCAAGTATTCACACACATACACACACAGCTGGTGGGCTGGGATCAGAACACTGTCAGTGTGACAGGTCAAACAAAGGCAGCTCTTCATCTGTGCACAGAGAAAGGACAGTCACAAGGCAACATTTAAAAATTTAGTGCAGCACAAAGGCCGTGCCCACTGCCTTGAGCCCCAGGCCATTTTCACTGTCATAACAGCCTTAAGTGAAAAGAAGTAATTTTAATTTCTTTTAAATTTCAAGTTATTTTATTATGATAAAAAATATTTTGTGTTTTCCTGATTATCAACAGGATTGCTCACCCTAGCTATGGAAAGAAAGGTAATGTTACAATTCAAACACTTTGAGGTTTGAATGATTTTTGTTTTAACTGATTGGTGTGTAGAGAATGTGAACATCTGGAGATGTTCATATGATATCATGTTTATAGGCTACAATGCTAATGGGAACAAAGTAGAACATAAAATACAGTGATAATAATGACCCAAATATGTATGCATATATATTAAAGATGGGAAGAGAATTTGGAGTGATATAAATAGTTCAGACTTAACATTCCCTTCGTTCTAAGATTTCTGCTTTTAAACAAAATTGTTATTCATTTGAAAATTATACCAATTCATTTGCCAGTGTATTATAAACTGATCTTATAAAAGACAGCATTCAATCCACTGAAACATTCTCTAAATGCAGATTTCTACATCCACATTAATTCTTATGAATCTGGATCCATTAGTTAATTACTAATATCAAAAGTCATTACCCCAAGTTTTCATCTCTTCACAGTTATGAAATTTTTCCTTGAAGTAGAAGTAATTATGAGAATTTTGAAGAATGAGGAAATTATACAGGATATGTCCTTAAAATGGGGGGTGGGGGAAATAGTTTCAGATTCACATGCACATAAAATGTTACTGATTAAGCTTTTGAAATTCTAAAGCCTACAAGCATTGACTTTGCTTTGGGGGCCAGTAAAGTGTTCAATTTTAAGACCAGGTGCACAAGATCTATTGCTGTCTAACAGATGTGATCTTGAAAAGTTGAATGTAAACAGGATTTTAATTAATAAAAACATACTTTAAAGGCTTTATGTGCACTAAAGGATCTCCTGCAATGACTTCTTTCATTAAAGCAAAAGACTTTGCTATAATGAGAACCTCAATTACCTGTTTTAAAAAGGTCTTATCAGAATAGCAAATATTTTAAAGCAAATGACATTTGGGGATCTGTTTCCAAGCATCATCATTATATGGCAGTAGTAAGGACCCCCTCTGCCCACGTCCTGGGTACTTCACAGTCTAAGCACAGGTTTCTTGAGCAAAAGGCACTTTCCAATAAATAAAGTCACAACCACAAAGGTAGTCAGGCAGGTGGCAAGATACTCTCAAACAAAGAAATCTGTTTACTTTTTCTTTATGTAAGAAATCGCTTGATAATCATCTTGTCTGAGTTTCGGTCCTCCTAAGAGAGCACAGGAATGGAAAGCAGAGTCTAAAAACAGGTCAAAAACTCAGATCCCTGAACTGACGACTTGAAAACCCGATTTCTGGTCTATATGTGAATGGGAGTTTACAACACAGAATCCAAGAAGGTAGAACTCTCTACTCCTACATTTTAATAGCAAGTGAATCTTTGGAAAAGCAGATATTCTAAATCTGACTTCTTGGTGGTTTGGCATTTTTTGTTGTTGTTGTCATTTTTGTAAAACGTTATCTTTTCTCTATGTATTGGATCAAACTCTTCAGTCCTGTTATGCAAACATTGGTGTTCGCTGCTACATTTCCAGCTCCTAGAACAGTGCTTGGCACATAGTAGAAGCTCATTAAATATTTGTTGAATGAATGAATGAACACATCACCATTAAACAGAGAAACACTTTGCAACCACAGGAGACTTAACCACTTTGTTTGCACCAAGCAAGGGACAGCGGTGGTGGGATCTCGGTAGGATCTAATTTTACTCACGATAAAATTCACACACTTGACAATCGCCAAGAGAAACTTTGATGATGGAACAAGAGAACAGAAAGGGTAGACTAACAGTCACATTTGCCTTGGTGTGCAGACGTATATACGAAGACTATGTGTTAAAGCAAAACAGTTCAACCAATTTCTCTTTCACCTGTTCGCTCAAGAGCATCCATATCTTCGTGAATATATGCAAACATAGACAGGTAAAGTTTTGAAGGGTTTGGGGTTTTTTTTTGGTTTTGGTATTAACGATAGGCCTATAAATTGGCCATTCTTGAGTTCATATAGTTGCAGGTGACCCACTTTCCAGAAGTGATGCAGAAAGACACAGAGAGAGACGCACTGCCCTGCTCACCGCCTCGCCTCCTTATGGTGGAAAGGAACAGTCCAGGGTCTCTCCTAGGGGCAGAGTGGAGGGGGCTATGAACAGATTCCATGTCAACGCTAAGACTCCCAAACGTGGCACACATTCCTGGCTTTGGGACTGAGATCCAAGGATAGTCCTTTAAAAATTCACCTGCCTGGGACAAAACCTCACCACATCTGTAAGTAGCACCCAAGCTGGCTTTCCGTGATGAAGTTAATTTGGTCACCAGAGCCGGAAACAGAATCATGATGGTTTACAAACCTAAAAAAAGACCTGCTACATCTAAGGAAATTAAGGGCGAAAAATAATACTAATAACCAACTGTAGCAGAGAGAGTGAGTGGGTGAACAGAGATCTATGACAAATACTACTCTGCGAAAAACAACCCTGCATGACTAATTTCTTTCTTCTCCAAAAGCAAAAATCTGGGTTTTGGTTTTAAGGGTCTAAATCCCCACTGTTTTGCAAATTGCCATTGCAAAGTTAACAGCCATACAAAACTCTGCTGACAGAAGTACGTCAATGCTCCTGTAAAAACATATCGGAAATGACAGAGGACGCACGTTCATGTTTTAAAATGTCAGGCGGTAGCAAACAGAGCGGAAAAATAATATTTACGGATCTGTTACCAGTGCCGAGACGTCCAACATTTGGTTATTCGTGCTATCCTAGCATGGGGGCAGACACTGAAGCCACTTCTCTCCATTCGCCTACTCGGTGACACCTCCCCTGGGTGACGGCGTTCCGGTCCTCTTTTCACCCCCTTCCCTCTGCAACCTCTAACCTGTTGTCTTTTAACTTTTCAGCCTTTGTTCCTGCTCACCAGAATTTTATCAGCCATCTGCTGGATCTGTTGGGATTTTGTCTGGATGTCATCCTTCAGTCTGTTTTCTCTACGCTCCATGGTCTCTAGCCTCTTTACCTTGTTCTCCAGAGAATGGCGGCGTTCCTGTAGATCATGAATCAATCAGAGAGTTTTAATGGAGTAACTGCTACGGGCATAGCGCCTGCACCGAGGGAGAGCGCCCTCGAGAAGCATACGCGCAAGGCAGGAAGAGAAGTCTCAGGCACCCGAAGCAACGGTGAGGAAAAGAAGATTCTAGAATCCAAGTACTTGGTTGTGTTGGGCTATAAGAGTGCATTCATTCATTCAAATATTTACCAAGCACCTACTATCTGCAAAGTATCACACTAGGCATCACAGAAAATATGGAGAGGAAGCCGACAGAATTCCTGCCCTTGGAAAAGATAAGACAAACACAAAGAAACATAATATAGGTTAAGACGGGGGAGGTTGCAGGCAGGAGAGAGGCCTTTTCACTGAACGAGCTCAGGGGAGAAGTCACAGAGATGTGAGCTTTGGAGGGCGCTGGGATACCCAGGCTGGAGTGGGGAGAGCGGGAGGGAGGGTGGAGGGCCCTTCAGACGAAGGCAGATGCATTAGCACAAATATGGAGGGGGTAGGGAGCCGGTGAGGCCCCAGGTGAAGCCTCCAGCGGCTAGGGCATAAGATGCGTTAGGGGACAGAGTAGGAGGGAAGGTAAAAGGGAGCACTAGTGGGTCGGATGGCTCAGAGTTTCATGTACCAAGTTCAGGGGTGCACGTAAGACACAGGGAAGCTTTGAAAGCTCTGGGATGGGCCAGGGGGTGCTGATGAGCCTTGTGTTGAGGCCCATGAGTCTTACACTGAATGAGCCAATGGGCAGGAAGGGAAGATGGAAAGTGGAGGGCCCTGAAATGACTAAATGTGCTCAACTAAGGGGAAGAAGGCCTGGACCCTGAGGAGGCCCACAGAAATGGCAAGCAGGAGTGAACGGGGGAGACAGCGGGGCTGGATTTCTAGGACTGAGCGGCTCACTGAATGGCAGGGAGCGAGGAGAACAGACAACGTCAAGGTTTCAAGCCTGGGGTGACCAGATGAGTGATGGTGGCCCTGACTGGCATGAGGAGATTAAGAAGGGAGCCCTGCTCATGAGGGAAGACACGGAGTTCATTCTAGATGTGATGCACCAGCCGGGACCGGGGCAGGGGAAAGCAGAGAGCCTGGGCGGGGTGGGGGGAGGTGTAAATCAACTACAATCTGTTTATTCTCTGGGACAATCACCAAGGCGGCGGGGGAGGTGGAGGGGAGTAAGGGGGAAGTTTTACTTTTGATTCTCCATTCTTCAGTACTGTTCAAGTTTTTTACAACGAGAAGACACTCATGTGTTTCCTGTATAATTATATCAAATATTTCAGCAACAACAACAACAACAAAGAATTCGAGGGAGAGAAGAGGCCCAAAATACAGGCCCCGGGGTGGCGGGGGCGGGGGGGCATCGACACACAGGTAAGAGCTGAAGCCTTGAAAGGTAACGTTATTAACTCTGTGGGGAGGAGGCAAGGAAAAACAAGGGTGCGGAGAGAAGAAAAAGAGAAACTGAGGGAGAGCATTACAGTTCATCTACTGAAACGTAAATCTTCCCAGGTTCGTGAGGCCAGAGGAAAAGGAACAGAAAGGCAACACGCTTATCAGGACATCTTTCTACTTGAAGCTGCTGTGACCAGTCTTTTCTTCCCCTTTGGGGAAACGTTGCCAAGCCTCTCAGGTTTCAAAGGGACTGGCAGAAGGGACAGTGGTTCTGCAGTGTCTTCTCCTTGGCACGGCCCAAAGCTGGTCGGCTGCTCATGGGCAGCCACACCGGGACCCGGTCTCAGTCCACCGCGGGCTGAGGACCCCTGCTCACCTCGGCCTCCACCAGCTTCTTTTTTATGCCTTCAGAGGAGTCCTCCCGGTTCTGCAGCTTCTCCAGCTCACGCTCGGCTCGCTCCTTCGCCTGGCGGATATTCTGCAGCAGTTCGGTGGCCTCTGTGCTGGCTTTTACAGCCTACCCGGGGAGAAGGTACAGGAGACAGATGGCCAAAGTCATTCACATGAAAAGATAGTGACGATCTCCTCAACGGGGAAAAGTCAGGCAATACTAAGTATATATGTACCAGATCCATTTTCAAAACCCACTAACATTCACTTTATTCTGCATTTCCTCTCCACTAAAGTGCACTTATGTATATATTTTAACATCACTGAATTTGGAATGCATCTTACAGTTAAAATGGACAGCAATTTTTCCTTCTTGGGGGTGCACAGATACAGTGTATCTGATAATGATTAGTATCTTAGATGCAATGCAACATAGTAAATGCAAACAGAAAGGCCTAGCAGGACTTACCTACCCAGGTGTGAATGTGTTTACCCTCAGTTTCTTCTTATTTAATTATCTCATTTGCTCATTTTCCTATGGGGAATCTGTACTACTTTTATTTAAAAAAGGATAAAAACTGTCAGCTTTCCTTCAACCTATCAAAGCCTACAACAACCATAGAGTTCCCTGGTAATTCACAAATCTGTGCTTAAAAAGAAAAAAAAAAAAAACAGCTAAACCTTTTTAAGTTAATTTTCACTTGGGTCTTATCTATATTGAAGCTCCTATAGCATCATAGCAAAGATCTGAGGGTAAGAAACCAACAATCTCACACTTATTTGCTTTGAATTATAATTTTTAAAAAGTCAAAACTTCAAGAAAACTTCATCTTTGAGATCAGCACTGTCCAACACAGGAGCCACTGGCCACAGGTGGCCCTTGAGCACTTGCAATGTGGCTGATGTGGCTGGAAAATTAATTTTTAATGTAACTTACGTTTGATTCATTTAAAAACTGAAACAGTGTGAATGTTTTACTATCGACACAACGCTGCAACGATATTTTGGCTCTATCAGATTAAATAAACTGTATCATTCAAATAACTTCACCTGTTTCTTTTTGCCTGTTTAACGTGGCTACTAGAAGATTTAAAATTACACCAGAAGCTGACACTTGTGACTTGCATCATACTTCCGCTAGAGAACACAGTTCTAGATAGAAACGTGAATCCTCAGACAAATGTCTAGCTGAAAGAGGGCGGTAGAGGCTTTCATTAGTGATCTCCAGGATCAGTGAGACGGGGACGGATGAACGGATGAACAAAATGTGGTCTGTCTACACAATGGAATATCACGCAGTCTTTAAAAAGAAGGAAACCCTGTCACACGCTACAACATGGATGAACCTCAAGGACATTATGCTAAACGAAGTAAGCCAGTCATGAAAGAACAAATATTCTATGACGCTACTCATTTGAAGTCTCTAAAGTAGTCCAAATCACAGAAACAGAACACAGAAAGGTGGTTTACCAAGGGCTAGGGGGAGGAAGGAAGGAAAATTAGCAGGTCAAGAGTTTCAGTTTTGCCAGATGAAAAAGTTCTAGAGATCCACTGCGCAGCGATGTGAGCATACTTAACACTACCAAACTCTATACTTAAAATGGTTAAGATGGTAGGGGTGCCTGGGTGGCTCAGTCGCTTAAGCAGCCGACTCCTGGTTTCAGCGCAGATCATAATCTCACGGGTTGTGAGATCAAGCCCCGAGTCAGGCTCCACACTCAGCAGGAGTCTGCTTAAAGAGTCTCTCCCTCTGCCCCTCCCCCAACCTGCACGCACAGCACAGATGCACACACTCTTTCTTTCTCAAATAAATAAACCTTTTTTTAAAAAATGGCCAAGACGGTAAATTTAATGTTATGTGTTTTTCACCACAACTTTAAAAAAACAACAACAAAAAAAGAGTAAATGAGAAGAGGCTCTATTAAACCAGGCCAGGAAACACATGGACATTTTTGCTGTGATGGGCATGTCTCAGAACCACATCCATTCTGGACCATGCATTAGCATTTCCAGTGTTCAGCCAAGGGGAGGGTCATTAAACCAACTGCACAGGATGCTATAAACCAAATCCACCCCCTCCCCCACCCAGAGATGACTCCCCAGCTCCCCCAGTCTTCCAATGGGCAGGAAGGCTGCCCACGGTTTCTCACTGAAAGCCGTCTGGGTCTTGAACAACCCCTGCTTCTCTTACAAATGTGCAAAACGGGGAGCCTGGCCCCCTGAAGGGAGAGAAGCTGGCCTCTTGGCCTCTTGGGTTCCTGTCATAGTATAATTAGAACTTTTACTTGAGAGTCTCACGCAGCTTGAGTTTTTAAAAATAAACACTGCTGACATGTCTCAAAAGGAAAAACTATATTCAGAACTCTGATATTTCAGGTAATAGCTCACTTGCCCTTCATTTTCCTCGGTGCTGGCTGACTAGTTCCATCTCTTTCATCTTTTGGGTTCCAGGACAAGGCAAAGAAAAGTATTTGGAAATGAGGGGCAAGCTCCCAAAAAATCACCTCGGGCTTACCTTTTCCAGCTTCTCTTGGAGCTCCTGAATTTTGAGCTGTTGCTCAGCATTGATCTACAATTAAAATTCCAGGAAATAAAGCAAAAGGTAAATTGGCATGACTGTCTTGCTACATTTAGTGCAGTGCTATTGTCTGAAGGCTTCTGTGGGGTCTTTTTGTTCTGTTTTCCAGCCCCTACTAATGGAGAGGAAGAACAGAGGCCTATCAGAGAAGTCTTTGAATGTCCCAAGGAAAACCTCCATGCTACTTCCCTAGAACCAGCAACACACAAATGGCAAGAGAATCATAGTTGCCCAGTGCCTTAAGACTACAGAAATTTTCACCTATGTTTTACTAGGTGTCTTGGTTTGTATGTTACTGTGATCAGGCATGACAAAAAATGAGGTGTCTTTTATCCCTTTTAGAACCACAGCTAAAGCTAAATGTGGTTGCCCAGAGATTGACCATCGTAATAAACCTGGAAGAGAGTTCTCTATCCATTGCAAGAGTATTCTTAACCAATGACTAGCCATGGAGAGTAACATATAAAAGATTATCAAGGCACCTGGGTGGCTCAATAAGTTAAGTGTCCAGCTCTTGATTATGGCTCGTGATCTCAGGGTTATGAGATAGAGCCCTGCATTGGGCTCCACACTCAGTGTAAGTCTGCCTGTCCCTCTCCCTCTGCTCCTCTACCCCACCCCACCCCACCCCCACATGTGTGAGCTCTCTCTCTCAAATAAATAAAATCTTAAAAAAAAATTTTTACAGATTATCTACCAAAAATAGCAATACCAACAATGGAAAATACCTTCTCCAGTTTGGAATATTCTCCCACTTCAGGCTTCCCTTGATCCTTAGCCTATAAGTTAAGAGATAAAACATATTGGAAAATCTCAAGCACCTAAAAGTCTTACAGAGACTACCGTACTTTCTTGGTCTCTACAGCCAGATGATGATGATGATGATGATGATAACTAGGTTATATTCTATAAAAAAAGACCAGGAACTTGGCAGAGTATTCCATTATTCCGCAAACATACACTCATGAAGCTAGTATTCCCTTTATTCTTACTAAGATCATCCAGGAGTCTACCCCAAAAACAGCCTTCTGGGTGTTTTGGTGGCTGGCTACCTTCATTAGTTTATGCTGACATTCTGTCGCTTTCCGCTTGAACTCTTCAGCAGCGAGCCGAGACTCTCTCAACTCCGATTCATAGAGATCACTCCGTCTCCTTGCCGAAACAAGGTCCTCTTCTAACTGATTCATCATCAACCTCATTTCTTCCACTTGAGCCTGGTACTCCTAAAGGGCAGGCAAGGGAAGAAAAGTGAACTTTAGAACCCCTAAAAGAAAAGACAGGCAGTGAAGACAGAAGACCATGGACCACGGAGGGAAGACGCACGTTGAAGACAGATTGGCAGGGAACAGTCCTAGAGAAAAGATGGATCAAAATGGGCAGAAGGGAGAGGTGTAGGGAGGGCGAGGAGGGAGATAAGAATATGAAGTCTTTAAACTATCTTAATGTAGGTAGGAGCACCTGGTTGGTTCAGTCGGTTGAGTGTCCAACTCTTGGTTTCAGCTCAGGTTATCATCTCAGGGCTGTGAGATCAAGCCCCGAGTTGGGCTCCACACTCAACATGGAGTCTGCTTGGGATTCTCTCCCTTTCTCTCCCTCACCCTCTACCCCTCCCCTCACGTGCTCTCTCGCTCTCTCTCTCAAATAAATAAAAATCTTTAAACTGTTTTAATGTAGATCATGTATCATTAGTAACACCATTTGGAACATAAGTGCCTGTATCTAATAAGATCCTTTGAGCAAATAATCCCACACAAGTAGCACAGAACCTTAAGGCATTTGCAACACAGGAGAGCTGAAAGGGATGTTCTTTAAACAACCAGGATAAACTGCTTACATGTAGCTTTCTTCCAAGGGTAATCATTTATATAGATTTGTCCTTTAGAAGTCATGTGCTCCTAACACAATTAGATATGGTACTTGTTTTAAAATTAACCTTTCAGACGGCACAAGGGGTAATTGGAAATCTCGGTAGAAAGAATCTTGGAAGGTGAAACTCATCATGTCGGTTTCTCACCATTAATTTCTCTGGGCCCCAAACTGAATGATGAACTTAACATTGCTCTTGAAATGCCAAGTCACCCTGAAATTTGGAAGAGTCAGAAACACTGGCTCTGGTCAAAATAACTTGTGAGCAAAACTCCGGAGAAAGAATTATCTTGTTCCTTCGAGCAAACCTTTAAAGTGATCCAAACAGCCTGACCTTTTCCAAAATGAATTTCTAAAATCAAAACAGAACATTTGAATCGGTTTTTCAAAATTGGATTTACCAGAAGAAATGGGCAATGATTTTGAAAACTTGGGGGCAAAGTATGAAAATATTCTGTCAGCAATATCAAAGCTTATGCATATAGGGATTATGATTGAGCGTGTATCCAATCCAAGGTGGCTTAGGGTGGGAGGAGGATATAAAGTGAAAAGAACAAGGAATTGAATCAAGACCATCTTTGATATTCACAATATACAGTGAACATCTCTAAGATCTGTTCTCCCAGAAAATCATTGAAGAGGTATCAATTAAGCAAGGACATGGTTTTAACCAGTAAAAACAATAATTGATTTTTTCAAATAACAGGGTATAAAGCAAACCTTTCATCCCATCGTAGCAGGCAATTCCCCTAGATGCACGCTAAAGCAGAGGTGATGTTCTTAAGAAATCTGGATAGTTTTCATGCAAGCACACCTCTCTATATAATTGGGAAAGGAAAATAATGAGCCCAGAGTGGAGCACAGTCTCATTTTACTTCTCCCACCCCTAAGCATACTATTATTGAAGGTCAGTCCCAGAAGTCATGGGGCACCAGGCTGTCTGGGGGGTGCACACAAAGTGGCTGAAGCTGGGTTACAGAACCAAAGGTCTTCACAACCCGCTCATAATTATCTGAACTGAGAGAGCGGAACATGAGCCAGATTATGTGAAATGATACATCCTTGCATCCTTTACTTTCTAGCCCCCTTGGCCAGGGTTGCATTATGACTTTGGCGGCTCTGGGCACTGTGCCTCCCTGGACCCCCTCCTTCATTTAAAAAAAAAAATGCATGAAAAATTCTATTTTATGGGGTCTCTGGGTGTCTCAGTCAGTTAAGCGTCTGCCTTTGGCTCAGGTCATGATCTCAGGGTCATGATCTCAGGGTCCTGGGATTGGTTCCCTGCTCAGTGGGGAGTCTGCTTCTCCCTCTGCCCCTCCCCCCTGCTCATGCTCGTGCTCTCTCTCTCAAATAAATAAAATCTTTAAAAATATATATATTTTCCAATGGCATTCATATAGAGACAAAAACATTAGTATTATCTACGAAAACAGTTTCTTTGACCTAAAAGCTCAATTTTTTTCCTCTGATTAAAAAAAAAAAGTAAACATTTTATGGGTCCCTAAAAGTACTGCTGGCCCTGCTCACAGGCACAAACACCAAGCTCTAGAGGAAGCAAAGAACTGAGAGAAAATCTTGGGCATCTTTTACCCTCAAGCTCCTTTTTCTGTCCGGAACTTCTGCCGGCAAGAAGCGTAAGTAATTTTTGTGTTTTGTCAAGAGCAAGGACAGAGCGTTGTTCTTTCCCTTCAACATTTCTCTTTCCTGAGCTGCCGGTGCTCAGGGGGAGGAAGGCAAGAATCAGGCAACATCTCTATCAGCAATCTGAGCTCTTGGGGTACCCAGCTTGCTACAAGCATCAAAAGGATTTCTACCTCATCTGTTGAGCTGCTATTATCATGTTGCCTCCTCCAAGGAAATCCTACAAATCCAACAGCTAACCAAATCCCTGCTTCAGGAAAAATCTGAGAGAAGACAATCAGGTCTGTTTCCAAGGAGAGCGGAGAGACAGCGATTGTATCTTGGCATGGGATGGACTGTCAGTCAGTGTTGAGTGAGCTCAAGAGAGGGAACCACGGACAACTTTTGAGGTCTGCCCTAAAGTCTCCTGAATGGAGCCTCAGAGTTTTGTGGAAAGAAACTAGCAGACATACACCTATTCAATCAGAAATCCCAAAACACCAATGCCTTCTGTGTTACTCAAACTTCTGTTCCCCTTCCTGAGGAAGGGGCGAGGGGCATCAGCAATCTCTAGTAATGGTACATGAATCGAGCTATCATGTGAGACTCTTAGGTGTTTTTATTGTAAGCCAAATGCAAACACTCTATAGGGGGTGGCTAAGCAGAAGCAAAATGTTTAGAAAATTTAAACATGAATTGCTGTACAGAAATTAGCTTTTGAGAGAAAAAGTGGGGGGAATAAATGCCAAATCTGGGAGGAATCGACAAGCTGCAAACGAAACACTAGGAGTCCGCTGAGAAGCGGGAAATGCTTCTTCCTGGACTGCAGACATCCTGGTCTCCCAAAATTCACTAAACGCCAATTTAATAAATCCATCTTCCGATGAGAAAGAAAATCTGAAGCTGAGAAGTTTTCTGCCCCCCAGTGAAACTTCTAGCAGTCATTAAATCTAAAACTCCCCATGTATGCCAACTGTTGTATGAATCATCAAAGACATCTCTCTGAACTCAACCATCAGCATGCACCTTTTCAAAATGTCCTGTTAATTCAGTTTCTATGGAAGGCATGGCCACCAGCTGCTCCCTCTGGTGGCCAAATGCGGCTTTCATTTCCCCCAGGATGTCACCAAAAGCAAATCTCCAAAACACATTGAACTAATGGGAGAAAAAGAATCCTGTCCCTTGACACTTTTATGTTGATAAAAGGCACAATGAGTCAACTGTCAGAGCAGATTTTTCAAACTCTACCTTCAAAATCTCTAAGATTAGTATCGGTTTTCAGAACAGATTGCCAACATTACCTTTGCAGGTTTATTTATAACATCTTGATCAAGCAAGGATATTAACTAATCACTTTAAAATAGTAAGGCGATACACAGATTGTGCCAACAAAAACCCCCAAACATTCATTTTTTTCTTTAAAGAAAAGCTAATGGATCAATGATTTGCAGGAGTCTGTTGCATTACCACCCAGATGGCTAAGTCTGTGCTATCCAGAGACAAAAATGTTCATTCCCATCACTGTTTCCATTAGATTTTCTAAAATGAATGAGAGTTGCCTGGCAGCTGATAATTCAGCTCTCCCAATCGCTCATTGCCATCTCTTCATTAAAGTTTCTATTTACAGTTTCTTGAAAGGACCGAAAAATCCATGCTAAAAAGGAAACAATGCAGCAAAATAAAAATGAACCATCTAGAAAGAAAACCCTTTTAGAAAGGAAAAAAAAGAAAGAGAGTAAGTAGGCTTTTTAAACATCTTGATTCTCTTTTCTGAACACTCAGGGGATGGCCTTCTGCGCTCAGATTTCCCGGGTTAATTCTGACACGGGCTTCGCTGCTCAAGCTCTTCTTCTCTATCTTTATACAAGTAAAACTATGAAATATCCTGGCTTTGGGGTGCCTGGGTGGCTCAGTTGGTTAAGCCTCTGCCTTCGGCTCAGGTCATGGGTCCTGGGTCCTGGGACCCAGCCCCACGTCGGGCTCCCTGCTCCTCAGGGAGTCTGCTTCTCCCTCTCCCTCTGTTCCTCTCCTCATTCGTGCTCTCTCTCTCTCTCTCAGATAAATAAATACAATCTTAAAAAAAAAAAAAAAGAAAGAAAGAAAAGAAATAATCCTGGCTTCTCTCAAAAACTTAAAGTATATCTGAAAAGCTATAAAAATATTAATTTTTTTGATGGTCTAAAGCAGAGATCAGCAAACTTTTTCTGTAAAAAGTTAGACACCAAGTAATTTCTGCTTTGTAGGCCATATGGTCTTTGTCACAACTACTCACCCCTGCCACTGTAACATGACAAGCAGCCACGGACACTACATAAATGAATGGGCATGGCTGTGTTCCAATAAAACTTTATTTATGGATGCTGGAATTTGAATTCCATATAATTTTCACATGTCATGAAATATTCTTCTTCCTTTTTTTTTTCCCCAACCAGTTAAAAATGCAAAAGCCATTCTTAGCTCGTGGCCATGGAAAACAGGTGGTGAGCCAGATTCGCCCCACGGGCCAGTTTGGCCACTTTTGTTCTAAACCTACACCTTTCGTTGAAAAGAGTAGCCATGCTGGGCTGCAGACTTCAAAAGGAGCTAGAACAAGCGCTCCACCATTTATATAAATCATGGAGAATATACAGTTTCCAAATGACCTACATACCTCTCTCTCTTTCCCCCCACCCCCCTTCCCTCTCTCTGCCCCTCCTGAAACACACCTCCCCTAAAATTAGAGGTCTAGGTACCAGACCTGAGCAGCAGTCATACCTGCTCTTTGATTTCCTGGAGCTTCCGGCTCTGCTCTCTGATATCATGGAGAAGCTGCAGTGCTTTGTCATCCTCCTGGGACACCTCCATCCGTGCTTGCTCCAAACTTCGCTTTAAGCTCTGAGGAAAGCAAAAATTTTAATAGGGATGCCCTGTGGTTCCTGCTCTGTTTGGAAAGATTCATTAAAGGGAGCTTGCAAGCTGCTTCGCAGACACCACGATGGTTTCGGGTGATGGAGCAAAGTTGACAACTTCCAGTTGGTTGCTGGCTCCGGTTTTTCCTGTAAAACCGCTCGGTTCAAGAAACATCATCTCAACCTTGTGTCCTCACGGGTCCGGCCTGAAACTGCAAACTGGCATCACAACCTGCCTCTTACCGCTGTCTACCTGTCCTGTCAGATACTTACTTGTGTGTTTGGGACTGAAAACCAACAAGATCCCTTAGCCTTTCGTTAACCCACCATTGGGATGGCTAGCAAGCCTGTTCTGGAATATCGGATATTAGAGGGCTCTCCAGGATAGATCCCTCTTTCAAAGTAGCAATGACTTCCTTCTTGCCTAATTGCCACTTAAGACCCCAAGGGGTCTAATTCCACCTCCTGGCTTACGTTTCCTGGACACCTTTCATCCATAAGGTTCCCTCAATGCTTCAGTGGCACTGAGATACATATCTGAATAACTTCACCCACCACTGAAAGGCAGCCAAATCTGGAATGGAAACATAGCAGTTATTCTTAATCAGCCACGTTCTATAGATTTCCTCTCCCTTGTGAAAAAAAACTTGAAAAATGTGTGATTCAACTTCTTAAGACTGTTTAATTGGCCACGTTAAAAAAAAAACACCTGAATGAAAAATTTAACGAGACAATGGAGAAGACAGTCTACTCTTGTGAAGGAAAGGAAAAAAAAAAAAAAAGTCACATGGTAAATAATGACAGAGGGCCTGGGTTTTTTGTTTTGTTTTGTTTTGTTTTGTTTTTACAGGCTGAGTTTTCTCGTTGCTGCACTGGTTCTAAGCAATGGAAAACAGATCTCAGGCAGATTCAAAATACATGTTCCTGTGCTCATTTAGGAGTTGGGCTCTCGAGGCTGCTGGTGGTGGAAGGGGTATAGACCAGAGAGGCTGGGAGGGGAGGTGCTTGGAGCCTTGGCCGCTCGCCGCAGCAACGACAAGGCCCGTGTCCAGGCTCCACAGCCTACCGGGACTCCTGGAGCCCAGTCCTCACAGTTCTGGGACCTCCTGCCTGGCTCAGGCTACCCTGCCAATCACACAGCTTGCCTTGGAACACTCCCTCTCTCTCTCTCTCTCTCTCTGTCTCTCTCTCTACGCTCTGCCATTGGCTGTGATGTGCCTCATGAAGCTGTCATGAAACAGGATGAGACACACACAACAGGAAGTGCCGCCTCCGAGGGAAGGGGACTTTGGGGAAGGCTCACACTGCATTCTGTGATGTAGGTAGCAAGGTCCTGCTCCAGGAGGGATCTCTGAGTCTCAGAGGCCTTCAGCTCCACCTCCTTCTGACTAAGCACAGCCTCCACCTCTGACACTCTCCGATGTAACCGGGTCATTTCCTGCTCCATCTGAAACAGACACATCGACAGGTTAAAAGGGCCCGTGGAGGTTCGTTCGGAGCAATCAAATCTCAAGCAGCCTCCGAAACCACCTGGGCTGGCACTAATTCGCCAAAGGTTGGGAAGGAAATACCATTGCTTCTTCGCCCGGGAGTGCACAGTTCTTCGTAAGGACAGTCACCAATGCTAAGTCACTCCTCTCATCCAAGACTCGGTTCACACTTGGTCACTTCTCTAGCCCCGTGAGCAAGGAAGCCACAATCACCATTTTTCACCTGTACGCTTTTTGGGTTTAGTTTGGTTTTTGGCACACGTCACTTTAATTTTATCCCAAATCCATCTTGATCCCCCCCATCTCCTTGCAAAGATCTAGAGGACCAATCCAGGACAGGGCAAGGAGATATGTATTCGTCTGCACTCTTAGAGGAGTCCCAGGCAAGGAGTGGGTCTTAGGAGCTTCCAGAGAGCTGCCCCTGGGCAGGAACAGTGAGCGTTAAGAGACGTTGAGCATAGTCAACACAGTGGCTGCAGTTACATAAGCAGGAGGCTTAAAGGACTAGGAAGAGAGACTTCGCATCACTCAAAGCAGATGGGATGCAACTCGGCCACAGGTGAGGACCCACGCCACCTGCCGGAAGAAGCAGACATCTGGCTGGGTCATGCTGAGGAACGGGCCGTTTTTAAATCCAGGGCCTCCTCTGGTTAAGATTTAAAGGATTAACAGCAACGTCAAGGCCTGAATTCATCTCCCTCTGAGCTGCTGGAGGCGAGACTTCAGCGAGGGAGGGAGCGCCTCGCCCGCTCAGTATGGATCAGGTGGCTCAGTGCCAGCAGCGGCCCCAGGCGGATCCCTTGGCATAGACTGACGGGAGGATCCTGGAGCAAGGAGGGAGGCCAGCTGCGGAAATAAATACCTTGTGACACTTGTCCTGGGAGTCTTGCAGCTCTTTGCTTTTGATGAGAAGTTTCTTTTCCATGGAGCTAGTCTTGGCAGGGGAGTCCAGACTTGACACGACAGACCTAGATAAGAAGAAAGCCAGTGTCAAGGTGGCCAGCAGGTGGGTCTGAAAAGGCTTTCAGAACCCGTGGCAGAGATAACGGACCTGCCAGAGTTCTGTGGCCGTCCACAGAGCTGGCTCAAGAAGCTTCTGATGACATCAAGGCCACGAGGCAGAGGTGGACAGAAGCAAGAACTCTGGCAGACCTGGGTGTAAACTCAGTCGCCGTTGACCTGAGGCAACGATTCAGCCTCTCTGGGCTCTGGTTGCCATATCTGTGAGGTGGGATGATGAAGGGACGTCCCACAGAGGGGAGCATGAGCATTAAATGCACGGCATTGTGCCTACACAGCTTCTTTCACTTACTCACGAAACAGATACGCACTGGGCACCTGCTCTGTTCCCGGTACTGGAACAGCTATGAACAAGACAGGGGGCCACCACCCTCCCAGAGCTGACTTCCACAGATGGCAGACAGAATGCATCAGTAAGACACACAAACAAAAAGTTACAGATGATGGCAAAGAAGGAAACAGGGTGCCATGGTGTGAGAGAGGGAAATGGGTCAGGGGCTTGGTCTAAGCAAGGGTGACCAGGACGGGCCTCTCTGAGCGGTGACATCTGAGCTGGGATAAGAAGGTGCTGGCCATCCAAAGCTCTGGAAGGAAGCAAACCTCAGGGAAGGGGAATAAGATGCAAAGGCCCTGAGGCAAGAGTGAGCTAACACAGCAAGTGCCTAACAAACATCATTAGTGACAATACTGATCCAATTACTGGTTCTTCCAGCCCCAAGCTAGCCAGTTTGGTTCTGTTTCCGTTTTATAAAAACAGCTAACGCATGGCTCAGGTCATGATCCCAGGGTCCTGGGATGAAGCCCTGCGTCGGGCTCCCCACTCAGCGGGGAGTCTGCTTCTCTCTCTCCCTCTGCTCCTCCCCCCAACTCGTGTTCTTTCTCGCTCTGCTCTCTCTCTCACTTAAATAAAAAATCTTTTTTTTTTAAGATTTTATTTATTTATTTGAGAGAGAGAAAGAGAGATCACAAGCGGGGGGCGGGGGGGAGGAGCAGAGGGAGAACCTGAGCCGAAGGCAGACCCTTAACCAACTGAGCTACCCAGGCACCCCTCAAATAAAAAAATCTTAAAAAGAAAAATCCAGCTAATGCTTGTTATGGTGGGCCAAATAAGTCCCCCACCCCCAACTTGTCCATGTTCTGATGCCTGGAACCTGTGAATCTGTTACTTGACATTGAGTCGGACTCAAAAGAGACTTTGCAGCTGGGACTAAGGTAAGAGTTCTGAGATGGGGAGATTATCTTGGATTATCTGGGCAGATCTAATGTTATCACAAGGGTCCCTGGGAGACAGAAGTAGAGGAGGGGAGGGGATGTGAGAGCAGAAGTCAGGTCAGAGTCAGAGAGAGAGAGATTCGAAGATGCTACGCTGCTAGCTTTGAAGGGGGAGGAAGGAGACCCAAGCCAAAGAATCTGGGCAGCCTCTAGAAGCTGGGAAAGGCAAGGAAACTGATTCTCTCCTAGAGGCTCCACAGAGCGCAGCCCTGTCTATACCCTGATTTCAGCCCAGCAAAACCCATCCTGGCTTCCTGACCTCCAGAACTCCAAGGTGATACATTTGTGCTGTTTTAAGCCACTTATTTGTGGCAACTTGTTACAGCAGCAACAGGAGACTGCTACGCTTCCTGAGCATGGACTACACGCATGGCTCCTGACTGAAGCTAGCTAGGTCTTAACTCTTTATTCTCTATCATTCTATGAGGCATTTTAGAGATGAGGAAGCTGCCGATTCATAACTGATCTCTGCTGGTCTCTACAGAGAGCTGGAGTTCAGGGACTGACAGGTGCACCTGAGAGAGTGCCCAGGATGGTATCATGAAAAGAATGCAGCAGGACCTCCCAAGAAGGGGCTGGAAGGAGGCCCTCTCCACAGAAAGGAGGCGCTTACCCACACATGTTTATGTCATTCACACACTCTGCCTCGTCCTGAGAAGCAGTGGTCATGGGTGGAGAGGACACTTCTCACCCAGGGCATCTGCCCTCAGCGGGTGGCACCCTGGGCATGAACACTGGGGTGGGGGAAGGGCAGGGCCAGAGGAACAGCCGGCAGAGGTTCGTGTGCGCAGAGGGACCTGTGATAGAGCCCACCACCGCCCCACGTGCCCATCTTTGTTGCCTTGGTAACAGGGTTGCAGGAGCCGGTCATCAGTGAGCACTCACTTCTTACCAGCCCACGAAATTCTGCTTTCTGATGCCCCAAACTACTTCCAGGCCTACAAGAGGTCCGTTTCCTGCAGCAACTCAGCCCTCCCTCCCTGGCCCAGTGGCAAGGGCTGACACAGTAGGGCTGGCTCGCTGTACCCTGGTGACGGCTCCCCCACATTCACGCTGCAGTCGGCACCCAGAGGCATGCCACTCTGTTCAAAATCTGACTCTGCCACTTGCAGAGCCTCAGTCTCATCTGTAAAATGGGGATAATTCTCAACCTCCTTCAAAGAGTTCTTGTGAGGGTTAAATGAGATAAGCCAGATATTGCCCTTGGCACTGAGCCTGGCACATTATGAGGGTTCAATAAATGCCAACCACTGCTTTATCATTGTCATTTCTATCATCACAACCCATGCAACGGTGTAAATAAATAGCACATGCCTCACAGGCCTAGAACAGTTGCTTGGAATAGTAAAACTCGGGGGGCTAAAAGTGTTCCATGCTATTATTCACATTAAACCAAATGGGCAACAGGGATTGAAATCCAGAAACAAATCTTTTGGTATCACCTTTGGCAAAAAATTTTAATCAAGTTCTAGAGCTCTCACTAGCCTATTTTCTATCTAAAAT
>NW_023270436.1:15584283-15688634 GCF_011800145.1 Mirounga leonina
TTTAATCAAGTTCTAGAGCTCTCACTAGCCTATTTTCTATCTAAAATCTAGCCAAAACCCACATACATACACATTTTTTCTTTTTAATCTGAGATGAAATGGGTTACTTGGCATGACCTTGGGTTACCTTTGCTGCTTCCTTTATTCCTGACTTCACTCTGGTGGGTAGGCTAGAGAAGGAGACCCAAACCCCCCAAGGAGGGAGGGATGATCCATAGACGGGGTCCCCGGTCCTTTAGTAATCAGGAGGCACCCACATGTTCACTAAGTTACACACTGACCTGGGTCAGGGATGATAGCAGAGGCCATAGCTCTTTATGCGTGAACACAGAACCAGCCCCTTCTAGAAGAACGATTCAGGGGGTGCATGATGTTGGGGGTAGGAAGTGGTCCCAAAACTTGATAACACATGGAGGACAGGATCCAGCAGTGTTTACTGTTTAAAGTATGCTGCTGTGGGTACAAAAGCTGATTGCTTATTAAAAAAAAAAAAGCATTTCTAGGTCACTCATTAATGAGGCCCAGAATCAAGGGGATATGCGCCCCCCACCCACCCACCTGCACTCACAGGAGACCCTCAGACAGCCCTCATCACCTGAGATCAACTCCCTCTTTCTATTTTGATAGCTATGTTGATGCTTGACAAATGTTTACTGTTTAGAAGTTCTAAGTACGGCAATTAAGAGCTCTTCAGGATAAAGCTGCTAAAGAAATCTCCTTTTTTTAAGAATAAATAAAAATCACACCTAAAAAAAAAAAAGCTATGGTAAGAATGCTGGTACTGAACCCAGCTTGTACCTAAGGCTGGAGGAATGGAGTGGGGACAAATGTCCTCACAGCTTTCTGGAACTTCCCTGGTCTTCAACCAGGCTGCACATTAGAATCACCTGGAAAGCTTTTATA
The DNA here is from genome assembly GCF_011800145.1 of Mirounga leonina. Lineage (NCBI taxonomy): Eukaryota > Metazoa > Chordata > Mammalia > Carnivora > Phocidae > Mirounga > Mirounga leonina. The sequence goes on from NW_023270436.1 coordinate 15,585,187, forward strand.
AAATACTGATGTAAGGCAGTGAAAATACTCCATGAGATACTATGATGGTGGATCCATGTCCTTACACATTTGTCAAAACCCATAATATGCACAACACTAACAGTGAACTCTAAGGTAAACATGGACTTTGGGTGATGATAACATTTCAGTGTAGGTTCATCAACTGTAACGAGAATACCCTCTTGGTGGGGGATGTTGATGATGGGGGAGGCTGTGTATATTTGGGGGTAAATGAGAAATCTCTGTACCTTTTGCTAATATTGCTGCGAACCTAAAACTGCTCTTAAAAATATAAAGTCTTAAAACAACAACAACAACAAAAAAAAAAACCCTGATGTCCAGGGCCCAACTAGACCAATTAAATAGGAGACAGACTGTGGGGGGGGGGCCTGGGCGGCGCCATTTTATTAAGCTCTCAGGTGATTCTGATGTACAGAGAGGATTGAGAACCAGGATGCTAATCAGAAGAAAGCACCTGTGATTTCGGGTCTAGGCATTTAAAACTCATACTATGACTGTCCCTAGCATTTGGCTCGAGGTGGTATTTTGGCCAGGCCATTTGGTACTGGTGCCTTTTGGTCACTCCTTGAGTGGGGACACAGTTTTGAAGTTCATCATGGTGGGCTATGAATTTCAAGACAATGTGCAGGGCGCCTGGGTGGCTCAGTTGGTTAAGCGACTGCCTTCAGCTCACGTCATGATCCTGGAGTCCCTGGATCGAGTCCCGCATTGGGCTCCCTGCTCGGCGGGGAGTCTGCTTCTCCCTCTGACCCTCCCCCTCTCATGTGCTCTCTCTCATTCTCTCTCTCTCAAATAAATAAATAAAATCTTAAAAAAAAAAAAAGACAATGTGCAGATTTCAGACAGTGATTAAAGACTATTCTTACCCCTATTTTTAATAAGTCAATATACCATTTCCATGAATTACTTCTGTAAGAGAAACACACTAGAGACAGGTATGGCTCAACATATTTGTATTCTATTTATTTTTCATGCAGACACCTAGTTAAGAAAGCCAGAATTCCTGTCCTCAAACAAGTAGCAATGTAGGAGAGAAAATTAATGCCGCTACCTTTGTCCTTAATAATAGCATCCATTCACTAAGCACTTACCTACGCATCAGACACTATACTTGATACTTTACAAGTTACGTCATTGAACTCATTCAACAATCCTATGAGGTGGGTATTGTTATCACATGGCACTGAACCTACGGGAATGGCTTACCCTATGGCCTCTACATGCTCCCACCCCATTATGATGATGTGGGCGCAGGTATGGGGCAGCAGAACTGGGTTTTGGTTCAAAATTGGGCTCTGCAACCCAATGGCCGTAGGTTCAAATCCCGAGCCTTGAACAAACCCAAGAGAAGCAACCCAAGAACAGTGCTGCAGAGACCCAGAGGAGCAAGCTCATGGAAGAAAGGGAAATGGATCACTCAAGGGAAGTTAACTTCCATCCGTGACTGACTGAGGGCCATGCTGGGAGGTCAGCTCCAAGGCTGAGCCCAGGACAGCCCAGGTGCCCAAGAACAGCCATTCAGGTGAGTCCACAGCCACCCCCAGAAACAGCTCAACACACACACAAGAGCGACTCTTCCTCCCTCATTTGGCGACTCAGGGGTGTAATTAAATAGGAAACAGTACAGACTTTAGAGGCCCAGGCTGGTTCATGCTCCGGGCTCGATGAGATGCAGTACAATGAGGATGCTAATAAAAGAACATGCAGCCTGCCCACACATTGCTTGCCTACTCCTCCTGGCCGCATCTCTGATACACAGCGAGTTATACCCATGGAGAGAAAAGGCACTTCTGAGCAGCGGGTGCATGCAGCCAGCCGCCCACACATAGCAGCATGAAGCCAAGTTTGGGTTTTCCTCTTTTTTCCAGCTTCTATTTTCTAGAAAAATTACTCTGAAATCAACATCTCTTCCTGATATACACATCTGCTTTATAATTACAGGGGCCCAAAGAGTATTAATAGAGGTAATGGTATATGACACACGGATGGAAGGTCGGGCTCGGTTGGTTCTGCTGCAGCAGAAAGAATATTTGCTTGAAATGTGTTAGATGTGACCTAAAAATTGCTTTCCATGTAACTTCAACATTTAAGTACAAATGATAAAATGCAGTTTTCCCAGTGTCTGTAATCATCCACATGACTCAAAAAAATTCCTTAATAAAGCTACCAAGAGAATGCTTCCTATCAAAAGAGAATACAATCTGTACTTCCATCCTCAAGAAAGTGTATGTGTTGAATACTCTCTCGTCGCTGCTATAATAATTAAGATCATGCTTAAGCATCAAGCCATCCATTTATTCCCTTAGGAAGAGGATCCTAAGACTGCAGAAGATGCCCCCAGATCAGAGAGAACCCAGATCACAAATCACAGATATTCTCGAGATAACCAAGAATGGATACTTGAGTCTAAACCCAGGGAATCAAAATTAGCTCAGCTGAGGGCCCTACCTTAATTGTGGCCAATGGCACTAAAAATACATGCAACTGCAAGATGTAATATGGTGCAAAAAATAAAACACTCATCAGCATTCTGTTCCAAAAATATATTGGCTTTTAAGATTGAGCATTCTGAAATTTATGAACTAACTTTATAAGCCCATTTAAAAATACACGAGTGGTGTCCATCATGAACACTTGGAAATATTAAAAATACGGCTCTACTAAAGTTTCAGAGTCTAGCTAGCTTTGGGGCACCCTTACCTACCCATACACATCATATATTCTCTCTCCCTCTCTCTCTCTCTCTCTCTCTCTCTCTCTCTCACACACACACACACACACACACACACACACACACACAGCAGTGGTCTCCAGCTGAATCAGAGCATTTGCTTTGGAATGATTAATACGTAACTCAAGAAGCATTTATTTAAAAGCACATTATTAATGAAAGTGTAGCTACTGGTGGAATTTACTCATACAGTCCCCACCTCTAAGCCAGTGCCTTGCTCTGTGGGTTAACGCCGTACTTCCGCCTCCTACCTGGATGGCTGCAGTGACCTAACTTATCTCGTTGAGTCCAGTTCTTGCTGCCTTTCCATCCACCACACACGGTCAGTGAGAACCATATGTACCACGTCCCTACTCAAAATCCAAACCTGAAGGCCCATCCTACCTCAAAACTCAGCTCCCCATGTACCCCTGGAGCTCTACCTACCCCACCAGGCTCTGTGCTCACTGGACACCCACAGGCTAAGTCCCAGCCTCAGGGATCCATGTGGTCATTCCCCATCCCAGGTTCTTATTTCTTCACAGCCCTCACCATCATCTGAAAATCTCTTATATATGAACTTATTTATCCTCTGTCCCCCCCAACAGAATGCTAGCTTGAGGGCAGGGACCCTGTCTGGCTTGTTCAGTTATGCCACAAGGCCTAGAGCAGTATATCTGTGGAGTGAATGAATGGGTGAATGAATGGTATGCCAAATATTTCTGTGCCCCGGGCAGCCGCAGTTTAAAGGTCACAGTGGGCAAAGGAATCCAAAGCAAGAAGTATGCTGAATCAATGCTGGCACGAGAAGGCTTTCTGGCCCTTGCCTGCAAGATGCCCAGATACACTGGTTCTAGGACAGCAGCGTCACGATGACACACACACACTGTCCCCTCCCGGGGACACTCAAGCACTAGGGGGTGGGTGGGAATGCGTGACATCCAGGTTGGGCACAGCACATTTCCCCAGCACCAAGTTCCAGACCCCACTGGAACTAGATCCAACCAGAAGCCTCGAGCATGTTTTATGGAAGGAACCAGTTTAGCCAACACATCACGGACTCCATTCAGAGTAAAAAATTGGATGGAGATATTAGGACATCTGTCAGGCACCCCACGTGGAGCCTGATTCTCTCAATGGGCAGAAACTAGCAAGATGTCTTTATAAACTCAAGCAGGGACGAAGGGAGAATTGAAAGCATCCCTAGGCCCATTCTCACCCCAAAATAACAAGAACAAATATGCAATGGACCCTCACTCTGCTCCAGGTGCTAATATCACATGCTCTGTGTGTTCCCCCAACAAACCTAGCAGCTAGGCACTGTAACAACCCCCACTTTATACATAAGGGAATTGATGCTGGGAGAAGCTAAATGCCTCATTCACACAGGTGGTAAGCGGCAGAGCCTAGATGGGAACCCACATCTACCCAATTCCAAAGCCTGGGCTTTTAATGTGTGTACCACAGTTTGTGCCCCCAAATAAAGAATACTTATGTCAACTCTAAAGTTAAAAGTTGGAAAAGTTGGCCGCTCTCTGCCACTTGCAAGGTGTGCGAACTTTAAGAAGTAACTCAAGCTTCAGGGCGCACATGGGTGGCTCAGTTGGTTGAGCATCTGACTCTTGATTTGGGCTCAGGTCATGATCTCAGGATGGTGCGATCCATCCCTGCATTGGGCTCTGCGCTCAGCATAGAGTCTGCTTGGGATTCTCTCTCTCCCTCTGCCTCCGCCCTTCCCGGGCTCCCGTGGACAGCCCCCCCAAAATAATAAATAAATCTTACAAAAAAAAAAAAAAGGTAATCCAAGCTTCACGATCAGTTTCCTTATCTGTAAAACAATGGGTGCTGCCGGGATTAAGCAAGGATGTTTGTCAAGCACTTGGAATAGGGCCTGGTAGTGAATTCTCAGTAAGAGCCACTCTTTCACCCTTATTATGAGGCTAGCCCGTAGGTCCCGCACAATCCAGCTAAGTCACAACTGTTAGAGACAGGACAGCACAGTGCTCCTGGAGGCAGCCAGTGACGAGGCTAAGTCTTCGATGTGTCACTACCTGCAAGACGTCAGGAAAAGAACTCAACCCGGCTGAGACTCAGTGTTCTCATCTGGAAATGGGGTTAATGCCTGCTACCTCACGGAGTCGCTACCTTCCCAGTTGAGACTGGGAAGACCTAGTGAGATCATGCATGTAAGGCACTCAGCACAGCTCTGGGCACACAAGAAGTGCTCACTAGAGGACAGCCTCCATTAGCACTTGTGCAGAAGGAATTGGCATAGTCCTTGGCCACTTTAGTGTACTTCAATTTGACAAATGTTCTTTGAAGACCTGCCAAGGGCAACTCACTGTTTCAGGCGAGAGGTGGAAGACATGATGGTACCTGTCCCCAGTGAGCGCTGAGCAGCGTGCCCAGACACAGGGGAGAAGACGGAGGTACGAATGAAAAGGAAGGCTGGGGTCTTGGCATACCAGCCTGGAATGCCAAGTTCAGGAGTGGCCATTAATTCTGTGCACACTGTGATGCTACTGAAGGTCTGAGCAGGAGAATGACATCATCCAACTTATGCTTTGGAAGAATTCCACCCTCTGTGGAGAATGGATCAGAGCTGGGAAAACTGGAGGCAGAGAAATCGGTTAGGAGGCTACTGCAACAGTCCAAGCAAAACTCCATGAGGGGTGGCAGTAAGGACAGAAAGAAGGGCATAGTCTCAAGTGTCATCCTAGAGGTACAACTTAGAGAGAGAACCTGGCAAATGACGGGCTGGTGGGGGAGATGGAAAATAGCTTAAGAAGACTCAATTTTCTTGTCTAGAAGTGTAGGGAGAGTGGTAGTTTGTTAAATGAAACAAGGAAACCAAATTGGCACCTACTGGCTAACTGAATGAGCAAACAAGTCTATCTGTGTTGGGAGGAAACAGGACAGGGACGTTGAGAAACTGGTAGAACATCTTGGCAATAACGAACACAGGGCACATGGGGAGGAGAGCCATGAGGACATAAGAGTATAAGCCAGGAAATGAATGAGATCACCAAACCCAGGCTAAAAAGGTAACTGCTGGGACCTGAGGAGACGATGCACCATTTCGAGGACCTGAACAGAAGACAACAGCCACGAAGCAGTGAGCCCGGCAGGCAGAGAGGTAGGAGGGAAAACCGAGTTTCCACAGTGTGGAAGAGAAGCAAGCCGAAAGTCTCAAGGCACACGTGGTAAGTGACGGCATTGCATGGCAAGGTGGGAATCACTGGCTTTGGTGGTCGGGTGGAATAGGCGGCTTCTCAGCAACTTCCCCAGGGTTGGAGAGACTGGAAGAGAGGCACGGAGTGAAGGCTATTCTTGCACGAAGCTGGTCAGAGAAAGGAAGGTGACGGAGAACAGGAGACAAAAGACACGTAAAACAGAAAGAATGGAGAGCGATTCACTTAGGCGAAGGAAGAGATGCCAAACTGGCGCAGAGCTTGGGAACACATAGCACCACTTAGTCAATTACTGTCTTCTTAAGGGATCCGAGGCAACCATGCAAATTAGCATGTGTAGGCCAGCAAAAAACGCACTTGACAGATCTTTTGGAGCCTAATCTTCAGGATGGGGCTAGGCTCGTTTGGATTACATTTCCTAAAGGTACCTTTAAGACAAACAAGAAGGCGGCAGAATGGTCCTGCCAGGCCCGCGAGGCAAGCACGCACAGTCTAAATAGAGAACAGAATAAGGCAAGCAGAACAAGATGTGCTTGACTAAGGGAAAGAAGACATTGAATGAGAGGAAAGAACCCAACACAACCAAGAGAGGCAAAGGTCCGATATCTGGTCTGGATGATCGTGGAAATGGGAGCAACACAGAGCCCTGGAAGGCAGGAACCATGGGCAGGAGCTAGTTACAGGTTTTTAACTTATTTGGGAAGTACAGAAGATGCACACCTTCGTGTACCAGAGCACATTTTGTTACTGTTGCTGACTATTTTTTTTCAAAACTCGAAAGACAGATGAGGCTCTTTAGCAATAGGGATCTGGAGGTAGCATGCACAATGACAGACAGCCCTCAGCTGGAAGGGGAAAGGAAGACAGTTTTTAAGGGCAGACTCCCCACCCTCCCAAGTATTTCTGTAAAAGGGAAGTAGGACTGATTGGAGAATTCAGGCCATCTTCTGCTGGAATAAGCCATCCCCAGGATAAATGACAGAAGCAGCTGGAAATATAAAACATAGATTTGCATAGACACGGAGCTAGAGTCATCAACAAATTGAAAGCTACAGCCATAAAAATGATTTGGACCATTCACCAAATGCTTATTGAGCACCTTGCATATGATCGGCCTGAAGCCACAGTGGAGAGCAAGGTCAACACAGTTCCCTCAGCTCACCAAGCTTACACTCAAGCAAAGAACTTTACAGGAGAGAGTATATATGCATGTGTTTATCACATACACACACACACCAGGAAAGAGTCTCCAAATGAGAGGAGGAAGAAATTTTTTATAAAAAATGCAAGAGCTAGTGTACATACTCAAAAAACTTAGAGATTGAAAACAAAACCCAGCAATTAGACGGCCTGTCAGCTCTCATCCCACCCTGCCCCAACGCCACTGCTCATCATTCCCCACAGTGGGCCTCTACTTCCAACAAGCATGTGAACCTGGGGACCCCACAAATCCCCTAATTTCTCCTGTCAACAGCATTCATCCCTGGCAGCATAGCACAGTGGCTAACAGACTCTTGAGCTGCCACATTGTCTGGGTTCAACTTCTGGCTGAGCTGCTCAGGGCTGCATGACCTTGGGGAAGTTGCTTAACCTCTCCGTGTCTCGGTTTCCTTACATGTAAGAGAGGAATAACGACACTACCTTCCTCGTGGGCCATTGTGCAATTTAAATGAGTTAATCTGTGTAAAGTGCTTAGAACAGAGCCTGGTACAGAGTTGGTGTCCTGTATGGATGAGCTGTTGTTACCACTTGAACCTGCATGAAATGCTCTCTACATATCTCTCCCCTCATCCAAATCCATTGTCTTCCAAAAAGCCAAATATTTCACCCCCATTAGTGTGCTAACACACTCAGTCTCCAACACAGGTATTTACTGAGGGTCTACCATGTCTTGCGCTCCAAGGGAACCAGGATGAATCAGAGCCAGCCCTGCTCTTGAGATCACGGCCGACTTGGGGAAATGGAAAGACATTCCAACGAAGATCATCACTGTAACTTGGCAAGAACTGTGAGCTGGCATTACCCATGAAGTGTCCCCCACAAGGGACACTGCCTTCTTCCTCTCCTGATTCCTACAGCAGTGAGATATCCCATTTGTACCATGATGTTCTGCAGGAAAGGTATTTGCTCTGTGTCCTCTGGACTGTTTCACACATATATGCCTTGACTTGTTCAACTTGATGGAAGGGCACCCGTTCTGGGACTGGGCCTTCTAATTCTGTCCCTCAACCCACTCCATCCCCACAACCACCTTTTACCTGCAGGTAGCTGGCAACTGCATATTAACTTGTGGTTGGTCAGGATGTTTAAGCTTCTCTAGCAGAAAATTCCCAGGACCTGGGAGGCTGGGTTTCTGCTCTGGCATGACTAGACTACCTAATTATTGCTGATTTCCTTCCATATCCTCTCGGTATAAACAGAGGAACACTATGCACATAGAGACCAGCAAACTAGCAATAACAAAAATAATAACAGTGAGGGCGCCTGGGTGGCTCAGCTCGTTGGGTGACTGCCTTCGGCTCAGGTCATGATCCTGGAGTCCCGGGATCGAGTCCCGCATCGGGCTCCCTGCTCAGCAGGGAGTCTGCTTCTCCCTCTGACCCTCCCCCCTCTCATGCTCTCTCTCTCTCATTCTCTCTCTCAAATAAATAAAATCTTTAAAAAAATAATAATAATAACAGTGAACATTTACTGAGACTTTTCCATGTGCCAAGTACTAGATCAAGTGCTTTATGGGTTTCATACAATCCTCCCGAAAGCCCTAAGAGGAAGGGATCTTTACCTCCCCCCTCCACTTTGCACCTGAGGAAACAGGCATGCAAAGAAGCGCCAACAGAGCAAAGAAGAGGTACCAAAAACTGGTTCCCTGAAAATCTGGGAAGGCAATGGTGGAAGCCATTTTTCATTCCTCCGCTGTGTTTGGATGGCTGGCTCCAAAATGAAACTTCCAATCACCCAGAAGGAAAGGAAAGAGCCCTGAGCCAAAAGGAAGAGAGAGTGCCCCCTTCCTAAAAACAGCCTATTCAGACACTGGCATCCCACAGATTCCAGCCTCATCGAGATCTCTTTGCTCCTCCAAGATTTCCAAGTTCTCCAAAAGCATCAAACCAGCATGTGTAAAACTAGCACAAAATAAAAAACCAATGGTTTTTTCCTTCTAGAGTTTATACTGAAGGTTTACAGAAATGCACGGTTTCAGCTAGGGCTTAAATGAGACGGTATCTCCAATCTAAGAGGAAGAAGGGACCTAAAGAAATGTACCCCTGCTGACAGGGGAGGGAAGAGAACTGGGATCCATTTTATTTTTAAACCTTTAACATACATCTTTAACATATTGTAAAATTCAAGCAAACAGAGGCTCAGAGAAACACCCAAGCATCCAGAGCTTGGCGATGTGGCCTGGGTTACTGGCAGTTAAAAAAAAGAGGCACGAGACAGACACTCCCTCACTCTCCAGCACCAGCTTTGCCAGAATCCCACCCCAAAGACAACCAAAACCGGTCCTGTCTAATCTCTCCTGCTCCCTCCAACTCAAGCTGCAAGGAACGCCCACGATACTTCAGACACAGAATGCTGAGATCAAGATTCTTGCTAAGCTTAAAATAATGATGTGCTCCATGGCAGGCTTAAAAACTGTCTGGGGTCCCAAAAAAGGATCCTAAAAAGCAACCAACGATCACAACAATTAAAATCATTCTCACTACCGGAGGCTCCGTGAAAACTCCTCATTCATTCAGCATCACCTCTGAACATTTCATTCAATTCACTGGAACAGATCTGGGGTCAATTTCCCCAGCGCAGCACCACAGCATCTGCAATCTCCTAGGTGGTGTGAAGAGTGAGTAACGGCACAGGTAATCTCTGTAAATAAAAACCCGTGACGCTGAGAATGGGGAGGGGAGAAGGAGATGCTTGGGAAGAAACAGCAGGTCCCCGGTGGCAGCGGTGGGACCCCCAGAAGATGCCTCCTCCCACCTCTAAATGAATTTTGTCTATATGTCCGTAGCACTGCAGGGGCTTCTGATTAATTTCATCATTGCATCTTTTATTGAATTTCTAAATAATGATAACACGATCAGTCCAGGATCACCTGCACCCAACAGGTGGAGTGGATTTCTATAAGGATGCTGTAGGTTTTACCCGCAGGGCTGCCCGTGACCGAAGAGCCAAACCCGACAGCAAGATCACATTCAAAGACACGAGATGAAAGAATATCTTTCTGATTCCAACCCCAAACTGCCATGGCAAAGACATTAAAGTTCCCCAAAGGCAGGAATACTCCAATCCCATCTTCCAGGTAAGAAATACATGCTTTTTTGTTTGCGTGGACTTTTTTTTTCTTTTTTATGAAAATCTTATTAAGCATTCTGTTGGGGCATGAACAGACGCTCGTGTTATGCTCCAGAGAGGTATTGTGAACTATCAAAGGTGAAATAGCCTATCTTCAAATACAATGAGCAGTACAAACACAATCAACAAATATTTATTGAGTGCCTGGGCCTTAAGACTGAGATGTCGTCCCATTCCCCACCACCCCCCCACCGCTCCCCGTCAGAGAGCTTCCTTAACTGAGCTTTCTGTGAAGGGCAGATGCAATTTCAGGCTTCCTGAACGATAAGCCATTAATCACACACTGCTTCAGATCAATTGCAATGCCTAAGATCCCCCACAGCATTCTGCCTTTGCCCCCGAAATCGAATTCCCTCAAGTCCTCCCTAGTTTTTCAGATCACTAGCACCCCAAGCAAGCTTTCATTCTGAGCCGGCCAGCCCACTGCTAACCAGAACTGGAACTCTCCACACACCTCCCTCCAGTCTGATGTGTGACCTTCAGTGTGCTGCGCGTGTCCACATTAAGCTGCCCACCAACCACGCGTCCTTCAGCGTCAGGCCTCCACTTCTGCCCTGCTCTCCAAATGCCCTGCTGGGCCATTTCAAATCCATCTGATGGCACATTCAACAGCTAGCTAGCTCTCTGCCTGTACTCCTACCATCCAGATTGTTTTTGGAGTTGCAAAGCAAAGGAGCCAGAAAGACACTGCCAACGCTACCAAAATGCAACCCCGGATATTAAACCCAGACCCCAGGGAAGAAGGAAAGTAGGACCACCTCAGCACCTTTCAACATAAAAATCTCTCTCCCAAGCAATCACAGCCCACCACCCTATTTCATCTCAAGTGCCTAGTTCCCCCACGATGGTCTGAAATCTTTTGAGGAGCCCATGGGGAGACACCATTCAAGAACCAACGCATGCCTTCAAATCGATCTCCGAACTACAAGCACAACAAATCAGGAATGGACGCTGCCAAGGAGAAAATCAAATTCTGCTTGTCTCCTAAGTGGGCAGCGACTAATTACCTAACGTTACCCCGAGAGCCTCCAAGTGAGAAAGCCAGGGCATCAGGGGAATAACACAGCTGGTCCAAGACCTTCCCGGGAAACCCATGTCTCTGAACGCAGCATGTCATGGGATCACGGAACGAAGCAAGACACTGAGCTCCTACATCCACAGACGCTACTGCATTTTTACAGAAATTCCCGGAGGCTGGAAGCCAGGACCCTCCAGTCCCAGGTGCCGTGCGAATGCATTTTTCATGAGCTTTTTCAAGAACGGAGAAAAGACCTGTCATGTTGAGAGGTTTACAGGGATGTTTATACTTCCATTTTCTAGTCTCCTGGTTTGTTGGTTTGTTTGTTTTCCCTGTGAAGCCCAGTTTCTGTGAATCAATGACTCGGCTACATCACACTCCCTCCCGGTGGCTCCCGGTAACGGGTCTCTCACTGGCCACCAGCGCTCCGCCAGCTCAGAGAAGCTCAGCTGCCAGATCCCTGATCTTGCAGCCGACTTCGAGCGGAGCTGAGCACCATCCATCTGTTAGAGCTCTGGTACAGCCACTTGCAGCTCAGCTAAGCCCATCAGGAAACCTTTAGTTTATGAGATCTCGTTCAGTACAGCCAAGACAGCAACCTCCATCCACCCACCTGAGAGATGGATACACAGATGGAGAAATAGATGGACGGCTCATTTGAACCCTGCATGTTTCTCCTTCCACCAAGGATCTGCACTGCCAGATATCCCCCACTATTTCCTCCCCTGTAAAGAAGACCAAACACTGAAAAACTAACCCAAAGTACCCAATGGACAATTATGATGCTAGGGACAGGAAGAGGAACCTTAAACACAGCAAAATGAGAATATGAACAGTCTACCCACCAAAGCCCAGACAGGTAAATTGCTTCCCAAATGCAGGCTGATTAACAGCTTCCCTTCCCTGCACTACCCCCCCACCCCCCCACCCCCCCCACCCCCACCACCTTTGGGCTCTGTATGCCTCACATCAGTACCGATCCTTAGAAAGTCAAATTTTCACTTACTCAGATCTACCAAGAATCCCCAGTGCCTTGCTATACGAAAACCCCACAAACGGCAGTTCTTCGCCCGAGAAACCTGAGAGGTTCAGCTGGCACGGAGAGGATGAAACCCCCGAATTCTTCTCTGGTTCATCAAAATTGGAGGTGTCATCATCAGACTTGAGGGTGGGAACGAAGGGGGGAGGAGCTGGTTAAAGAAAAACAAGAAGAGAGGGAGAGAAAAATTCAGACGGATTCAACACTGTTGCGGAGAATCGTCTTGCTCCTTCAGCACTGCAGCGTCTAGCTCCCACAGGCAGACCCAGCCTTGGCTCTGACAGCAACAAGAGATTAACCCCTTCTCTGCCAACATGGCCACCAGCCGGCAGACAGGCTGCCTTCCCCGAGGGGGGGGGCGGGGGGGTAAACTGAAGGAGAAACTCAAACAGGTCACTTAGTGGAACAAAAGCACTTTGGGGAACTCATGGGAGCCGGCTGTTCATTCCGGATATTTCCAGAAGGCTTCAACAGAGCATCAGGCTGGCTGGTCCAGCGGCTGACCCACTCCTATGTATTTCTTCCTCTGGACAGCTCTAAATCATCAATATTTAATGTTAATCATTGAAATAAGATGGCATTTCTACATTTCATGCAATGAAATGAGAGAAGGGAGCAGGAAAGAGGACCTGGGAGGCATGTAACTCACGTTAGGATAGCACTGCAGTCTAACTCATTCATAGCCAGAGGAGAGTGCTCAGAGCTCTTATCAACCACTTTTTTTTTTTTTTTAGTTCATTATCATCCCTCCTCCCCACCTCAGTCATGCCGCCCAAATTCACCGCAGTTTAATCAGCATAATGAAACACCAGCCAAATAAAGTTCTTCCCGATGATTTACAGCACCCCTGCCCCCTGATAGTGTAAATGCACCGATGGACGTCTGCGTCCTACCTCGTTAAGGCATGACTCCAGGCTAGGGGCATCTTACATCTTCTCCACTTTCTGCAGACCTACTAAGCTCTCTTGGTCAGGGAGGGGGACACTGGGCCATCAGTCACCAGGAGGCTGCCCATTGTGGTGGGCTCCGGGGGGGGTAGCGGGCCAGAAGCGTTACCATGGCTGCAGGCTGAGGCGTCTGTGGCAAGCCGGCCGGTTGAGTTGGGGAGCCGGGCATCACAGCCCCCGCAGTGCAGGCTTCATGCTCCCCACTCTGTGCGTGCTCTGGCTGGAACCCCACCTGGCCGCCTGCGTGGCAGGGGCCAGTGCTGATCCAAGTGACAGAGCAGCATGACTCACTGCCGGAGCTCGCTACAGCGCCCCCTAGGACCCTTGTCACGGCCGGTCACAGACCAGGCTTCCTTTTTAACTCCTTGTTTTCTGAAGCAGCTGTGCACCAGACAGAAGCAGCAGTCTGGTTTCTGCTTACAGACTCCAAAGAATCTGGCTGTTTGCAAAGTACCCCAGTGACAACCACATCGAAGCGGCAGTGCTGGGGAGTGAATGGAGAGGTGAAGGGATGGTGTGGAGGGGGAGGGAAGGAAGCCACAAGGAGGAGGTCTGGCTCCTCCTGGGAAGAGCAAAGGAGCATTCGCAGGGCTTCAAGTGCACTGAGACGAGGTAAGAGATTGAAAACGTAAAATGCACTACCAGGAAATTATTTAACACCTCCAAGCTCTCAAGAGAATTTAAAGCTTCCCTCTTAGTATCAGAATCTACTTGCTTAATACTTTAAAAATTAGCTGATGGAAAGAAAAATTACATTGAATGCTTCAGCCCACATCCTGTGTGTACTTCCATCAACATAGACTAAAATCCAATCTGATTTCAACTACCCAATACTTTAAGAAAAAAAAAATAATAATGGAAATTACATTTCGTAAGGATCAGAAAGAGAAGTTTTCCATCTCAAAAAACTCAGATAAAGACTGAGGAAATGTATGCAGTTTCACAGATGATACAAATATGGAAGCGTTATGACTGATGGCACATTACTTGGGGATCTGAGTGGGTTCAAATCCCAGCTCTACCACTTACCAGCTCTGTGACTTCGGGAAAGTCACTTAACCTCTCTGAGCCTCATTTCCAACATAGAGATAAATTCCTCAAAGGGCTGTTGGGAGGTTTAAATGGAAAAAAAAAAATCTATATAAAGTGCTTAGCATATTCCTTAGCACACAGTAAACACTTCATAAAAATCACCTATTATTGTTATTGCTCACATGAGATTCATGTTTATGACAGATCTTGCAATTAGTGAAGGCTGGTGAGATACAGCCCAATCTGTGTTGAATCTTCTTCTTCCGTGCTCAAAGCACGCACACACTCATGTGGATGTTTGTGTTTATCATATCATCTTATTTCTAGCAGAAGTTTAATTCCCTTTCCACTATATACTAATTTATCTTTGGGAGACTAAAATAGAATCCCATATAATTAATATAGGGGTAGGAGCCACCCTCTGTGAAATAATTATGATTTAGAAATTCTGTACTATAAAATAAGATTTCTCTTGAAAACTCCATCATGCTCAAAGCCAGCCCATATGGTCGAGATTAGAAAAACGGCCAGACAATCTTCAATAGAAGGAAGGAAAAATCAATATGAAATACACCAGCTGGTAACAGGTGAGATAGTCACAGGATGGACTGAAAGCCAGGGATATAAACCTCTAGACAGGTAGTCAGTTGACCTCAACAGTAAGGTCTGAAAAGAAGGGCTTATAGGAGCACCTGGGTGGTTCAGTCGGTTAAGCATCTGACTCTCGATTTCAGCTCAGGTCCTGATTTCAGGGACGTGAGATCAAGCCCCGCACTGGGCCCTGCACTCAGCTGGGAGTCTGCTTGAGATTCTTTCCCTTAGCCCCTCCCCCTGCTCACACTCTCTCTCTCACTAAAATAAATAAATAAATCTTAAAAAAAAAAAAAAAAAAAAAGGACTTATAAGGGCCACATTTGGGCAGGAAAAGAGCCACAGCCTCAAGCCAAAAAGAAATGGACAAACTGGAAATTCTATACCCACCAGAAAGTGACAAGGATGCTCACCCTTGGCCAGGACCCGTTGGGGGAAAGAAACAGGCTGGCGATTAAAACTGTAATCCCAGCTAGGGTGTCTGCATTTATAGTAATCTGTATAGGGTGGGAACTACAAAACAAGAAATTTGGGGCGCCTGGGTGGCTCAGTCGGTTAAGGTCTGCCTTCGGTTCAGGTCATGATCCCAGGGTCCTGGGATCAAGCCTCACATCGGGCTCCTTGCTCAGCAGAGAGCCTGCTTCTCCCTCTCCCTCTGCCTGCCTGCCACTCCCCCTGCTTGTGCACTCTCTCACTATCTCTCTCTGTGTCAAATAAATAAATAAAAAATCTTAAAAAACAAACAAATAAGAAATTAACATCAGTACTGGCCTAGGATCACTGAGCCCTTAGGGCACTGGCAGACACAAAAGGAGAACATCTTGTGGAAGCACTTCCACAATCCAGGGCACATGGGACAGACAAACCAACAGACACACACACACACACACACACCCTATTTGAAAGGAATTCACACACAAAAAAGTAAAAACCAACAACTACACATAACGAGGAAAAAGAAGCCACCCAAACTACCATGGAGGACCATCATCACATATAAGAAATGGGAAAATTAGACTTCCAAAAACTGCAGATAAAAGAACAATCTAAAAGGGGTGCCTGGGTGGCTCAGTTGGTTAAGTGACTGCCTTCGGCTCAGGTCATGATCCTGGAGTCCCGGGATCGAGTCCCACATTGGGCTCCCTGCCCAGCAGGGAGTCTCCTTCTCCCTCTGACCCTCTTCCTTCTCATGCTGTCTCTCATTCTCTCTCTCTCAAATAAATAAAATCTTAAAAAAAAAAATTTTTTTAATAAATAAATAAAATAAAATGGGCCATAAAATTAATTTATTATCAAGGTAAATAAGTAGAAGCTCTAATAAAAGAATAGGATACTCTGAAAAAAGGACCACACACATTTGAAATGAACCAAACAGAACTTTAAAAATGAAAAGTACTGTTATTGAATTTGAAGTTTAAAACTCCCTGAATGCATTAAATAGAAGATTAGACACAGCCAAAGAGAAAATTAGTGAAGTAGCGTTAGATCTGAAGAAATCACATAGAATCATACTTCTCAAAGTGTTATGTGTAGACTGGCAGCATCAGCATCACCTGGGAGTTGGTTAGAAATACAGAATCTCTGGGGCGCCAGGGTGGCTCAGTCGGTTAACTGTCTGCGTTCAGCTCAGATCATGATCTCAGGGTCCTGGGATCCAACTCTGCGTTGGCTCCATGCTCAGCAGGGAGTATGCTTCTCCCACTCCCTCTGCCCCTCCCCCCACTCATGCTCTCTAATAAATAAATAAAATGTTTAAAAAAAAATACAGAATTTCTGGCTCTGCCCCCCCATCCACTGAATCAGAACCTGCTTTGTAACAAGATCTGCAGTTGGAGAAGTGCTCACATGGAATGCAGCACAGAGACAAAGAGACAAGACATAAGAGGTCAGGAGACAAAGAATGAGAAGGTTCAATACATATCTTAACAGGTGCACCAGAAAGAGAGAGTGAACTAGCTCAAAATCTGGATGCCACATTTTGAAAGGATTATGGGAAACTTGGTCAAATCCAAGACTACCAAGTATATGACCACACCTATCTTTGGGGGCTAATTCTCCTCCTTCTTGTAACTTTTTATGGAAAATGTTCCTTTTTTGCTCTTCATAAAATATAATTTTTCTGAGCAGCCTGGATGGCTCTGTTGGTTGAGCATCCGACTCTTGGTTTTGGCTCAGGTCATGATCTCGCAATTGTGAATCAAGCCCTGCTTCAGGCTCGGCGCTCAGTGCAGAGTCAGTCTGCTTCAGATTCTCACTCCCTCTCCCTCCCATTCACTCTCTCTTTCTCAAATGAATAAAATCTTTTTTAAAATGTAATTCTTCTTCTTTACAAAAGGTATTAATAGGTCATTGGATTTAAGCCTATGTTGATGGAGATACACATTATATCTGAGAACATAGCAGAGTGCCAGGCATACTGTAGGTGCACAATAAATATTTGCCGAACAGATGTATAGAAAGTGACTCTTGAAAAGAGAGCACCTAGCATAATTAAGGCCACGGAGAAATTACTTGATGTTTGAGTTAAATGAAGAGGCTTTAAAAGTGGAGATTGTTCTGTCTGAAAAATATGTTAATGAGTGCCTTGTATTAATATTTTCTGATACAGTATTATGAAATCATCTCATCCCCCATACCCACCACATTCAATAATGACAAATCAGAAGTCATATATTAAAATCTACTGTTCATTGCCAAAAACTATAAAGAAAAACAAGAAAATCTTTTCCCTTGTATTTTTAAAAATAAATCAGCCTGTGCTTGAAGTCACATTAGGGCACATTCCACATAGTGGCAAGGGCTATGCAAGCAAGTTCTGGAGTGTTTCCTGCCCGCCCCCCATCCCCAATTATAAGATAGATGGCAGAACAAGGTTTTCAGAAACAGCTATTTTGGGGCGCCTGGGTGGCTCAGTCGTTAAGCGTCTGCCTTCGGCTCAGGTCATGGTCCCAGGGTCCTGGGATTGAGCCCCACATCGGGCTCCCTGCTCAGCGGGAAGCCTGCTTCTCCCTCTCCCACTCCCCCTGCTTGTGTTCCCTCTCTCGCTGTGTCTCTCTCTGTCAAATAAATAAATAAAATCTTTAAAAAAAAAAAAAGAAACAGCTATTTTAAGAGCTTTAGTTACTCTCTCTCCTATAAATTCTCTCTTTTCTTTAATTCTGACAGTCATTAGAAGCTTTTTGGGGAAAATTGTATTGCCTACAAATTAAAAAAATAAAAACAAAAAAACAAGGAAAGGAGAATCAACTGGGTTTGTCCTCTGCCCTCCTTATCTCTAACATGTTCCATTGAGCTCCATCTACCCCATTCCCACCCTTACATTTTTCAGCATACCACACAAACATTAATATTACAAATAGAAAAGATTTTCTAATTTTGGTATAGTGTTTATTGCCTGCCTTCCCCACTGGAACACGAGCTCCATGAAGGGGAAGACTATGGCTGTGTTCACCATTACACCCCTAACACCTGGATGTCCTTAGTCAATGTCTAGTATCTATTCTGTTAAAGGAATGAATGAATAACAAGAACCTTGGATGTGTGATAATTTCTTAAACCTAATGGGCTATTTCGTGCAATGTGCCGCTTTAGGAAACCTAGAGTACCCGATTTAGTCATGAAGAATTGGCACATTAAAAAACAAGTACGACAACAAAAATCTGCCTAGATATAGCTCATAAAACTCCTATGACTTTTAATCATCACTGTGAGTTAGACACTGGTGCTGAGTCGCATGTGGCAGAAGCACAAGATGAATAACAGCCAACAGTGTCATAAAGGACAAAGGCACATAAATAAATATTGTGTAATGATATAATGAATCGGGACTGTGCCTGGAACACAGTGGGCATCCAATATTAAATCAAAAACATTTTCAGCTTCATTCTATCTACCATGATGGCCCGTATCTTAAAAAAAAAAAAAAAAAAAAGTACTTAATTAATGCGATACCATGTTCAAACCTAAAAGGAAGATGACCAGAAAAGTGGCCGTCCTCCATTTCCTTAAACTCCGAAGCAACCAATGTGATCACACTTATCCATGGTACAAAGGCAGGACTGCAAAGTAGGTGAAGAGGAGGCTATTTATGTCATTTAGAGGTCAAGGGGTGGGCGTGAAAAGCAGAGATGCATAAATGGAGTGCCGGTAAGTTCTGCCGAAGGGGACACAGTGAGTTTTGTGTGTTCCTGCGGGAAAGTGTCACAGAGGTGATTGAATGTCAAGAGTTGGTTAAAAGGTATCTTGGCGGGCTGGAGTGGGGAAGAGTACCACTTTAGAAAAGCCACAGAGCTGCAGCTCGAGGGAGCCATGGGTAATGAGGCCAGGAAGGAAGCGAAAGTGAAATCTTGGCCGGACCTTGAAGCGGGGGAATCCTGGATCGGATTGACAGAAGGGATTATTAGACAGAGTTTTAGAGCGCTGGGCTGGTGTCAGTGCCAGAGACTGATACCATCGCTGCAGGAGCAGTGGTTGGAAGAGGTCAATGCTAGAAACCTCTAAAGGACAAGTCTACAATAGTCAACATGACAAATTCTACAGTAAGGAAGTGATAATGGAAACAGAGAGGATGTGGATGAACAGGAGGCAGGCTACAGAAAGAAGGGGCAAAATGTGACAACTGACACAACAGCAGAGCTTTTAGGAATTTCAACGACCAACTCTTAGGATGGGAACAGCTCCGAGAGAAAGAGGTTGCAATAGTAGGAAGAGCAAGAGATCCAGGATCAGAGAGATCGTGGGAATGAACCAATAGAATAAGTTAGGGGATAGGCAAATACAACTAGTCACTAAATATACGTAAATAATTCAGCCCATCAAAACAGATTTCTATTCCCCAGAGCCCCAGGCAAGTCCCCTACTTTCTCCCCTCTGGGTAGGAAGTGGTCAGGTATAGCTCCTCCAAACAAAATGTTGTGTAAGAAATACAAAAAGAAGACAGACTAGATCCAGTTTCCAATAGACTTAAGTAAATAAAATATTCTCCCAAGTCTTTGCTTCCCAAAAGAGTCATAAAGAGACTTTAAGGTAATGCTGATTTGGCCAGTGGTCAATTTTTACAACGGTGTCTTCAAAGGAGATGAATAAGGAAGTTAGCATTACTCAAGTATGCTTCAATCAATCAGTCTCAAGGACGCTAGGG
The DNA here is from genome assembly GCF_011800145.1 of Mirounga leonina. Classification (NCBI taxonomy): domain Eukaryota; kingdom Metazoa; phylum Chordata; class Mammalia; order Carnivora; family Phocidae; genus Mirounga; species Mirounga leonina. The sequence continues at coordinate 15,605,226 of NW_023270436.1, forward strand.
TCTAGCTGCCAACGGCTAAGCAGATTCCCTCTCTGGTGGCAGATTCAAATTCTTGATGAGTTGTGTGCTCTGTCTGAACCTCACCATTCTCAAAAGCCATGTTCCTACCAGGCTGCTTAGCATCAAGTCTTTGGTAAACGATGGACATTTTTCCACAGATTTATACTTTGAGAGATGCTTTCTCTCAATTCTGCATCATACTTGAACCAGACTTCTAATACTGTAGCTTTACTTTGTCCCCCACCCTCTGGGTCTGGGTACTCGGCATACCTGCAAAACACACACGGGCTGGAAACGCTCCAAAGAGAGAATCCTTTCAAACCTCAACTAGTCATGACTGCATTTTCCTGCCAGGTTGGGTCTAGATCTAACCAGTGTGGGGCCCAGGTGGACGCCCCCAGAACATACTTCAAGGATAGTGAAGGAGCTAGTTCCTCTGCTTGCATTCCCTAGGACCGGATCACTCTAGCACGTACCTACTGCAGTAGGTATCTCTAAGCAGGATTTCTCAACTGTGGCACCAGTGACATGTGGGAGGGGAGAGTACTTCGCTGGTGGGGGCTGCCATGTGTCTTGTAGGGCATTTAGCAGTATCGCTGACCTCTACCCACCAGATGCCATCAGTACCTCAAGTCATGACAACCAAAAATGTCTCCAGACGTTGCTAAATGTCCCATGGGGGGCAAAATCACCCCCAGTTGAGAACCAATGCTCTAACAGGTAAGGACTTCCAAAATACTGTTACCACAATACCTTCATCACACCCAACAAAATTAACAGTAACTCTGTAACATTATCTAACACCATATTTGTGTTTGATTTCTCCAGTTGTCCCAAAAATGTCTCTTTACAGTTGGTTTCATTTCAGTCAGGATCCAAGCAAGGTTTACAAACTGATTTGGCTGGTGTGTCTCTTAATCTGTAACAATGACTTTATTTTAAAGTCATTTATTGGTCTAAGAAACTGGATCACATGTCTGTAGAATTTCCCAAATTCTGGACTTGGATGAATGCATCCTTGTTGACATCATTTAACATGTTTCTCTGTCCCCCATGCTTCCTATTAACTGGCAGTTCAATTGAGGGCCTTCCTTAGATTCATATTCAATTCTTTTGGCAAGAATACTTCCCAGTATTCTGGATGTGTTGTCTACTTAATGCATGACATTAGAAGGCACACAATGTCTGCTTGTCTCCCATCTTGTGATGTTCACAATGATCCATGGGTTCCATTGACATCAACCTGATCCCCCCAATCTTTCACTTAAAGGTTTACAACCATTGATGAGCATTGCCTATAGCCATTATTTCATTAAGGGCTGCAAAATGATGGTTTTCTCATTTCACCATTCCTTCTACATGTATTAGCACATCAACAATTTGGTTACCCTGAAATATAGTTCAAATAGGAAGGCAGGTCAAATGCTTGGTTCTTTCCCTATATTTAGCAACAATCAGAGTAATGACTTGGGGGCCCTGAGCAACTGCCAGAAGTGACCAGTGAGATTTCTTTTTGAGTTATCATTAAGAACTCATAAATTATTACATATTTGTTGTGTTTCAAGTCACTACAGTCTTTTTGGTGTTCATATTGTCCCATCTTCGGCAAGGAGAAGCCCCTCTACTAGATATTCTTGGCAGAAAAGCCAAACCAGAATCTATTTTTATCTTTTGGAGCTACCTTCCAGTTTACAGGAGCCAGAAGAACAAGTACCATCATCATCCCTTACGGAGGAAGCAAAGAGACAAATGTGGGGGTATTCTGTAAGCCAATGATCTAACTTCTTCATCAAGCCAATGGCATAGAAAAAAAATGATATACATGTATATATGTGCATATATACGTCTGTGTATGTGTGTGTGTGTGTGTGTATATATATATATATATATATATATATATATATATATATACACGTATTTTTCATTAAAAAAATTTAAATTTATCTCCATAGCTGACTATATCCCAAGATATGAGTGACTTTGAATCCAACTGCTGGGAGCATTGGCAGAATGTGGAGGAACTGGATCTCTCATTCATTGCTGGTGAAAATATAAAACGGTACAACCACTCTGAAAAAGGTTGGCAATCTCTTAAAAAGTGAAGCATACCTCTATCATATGATCCAGCCATTCCACTCCTAGATACTTACCCAAGAGAAATGAATGTGTATGTCTGCAGGCTTGTACACAAATGTTCACAGAAGCTTTATTTCAAATAGCCAAAAACTGGAAACAACCACAACCATCAGCAGAGGACTGGATAAACAAACTGTGGTATATCCCTACAATGAACTACTACTTAGCAGTAAAAAGGAACAGACTATGACACATGCCACAACACAGGGAGAATCTCAGAATGATTATGCTGAATGAAAGAAGCTGGACAAAATAAGTACACCGTGCAGGACTCAATTTATATAAAGTTTAGAAAATAAAGCTAAACTACAGTGACAAAAGGCAGATCAGTCATTGCCCGGGGACAAAGGATGGAATGGGGAGGGGTGTGAGGAAAGGGTTTCAAAGGGGCATGAAGAAACTTCTGGGGATGATGGCCATGTTCATGCTCTTGAGTGTCATGATGGTTTCATGGGTATATACATATTTCAAAACTTAAACCGTATGCTTAAAATACATGCGCTTATTGTATGTCTATTATTCCTCAATAAAGCTCTTTCCAACCATTGGGAAGGGCAAATATTTTGGCCCCAATCCTTTCCTGGTCTGAGGAGCTTCCAGTCAGGCTCCTTCAGCCCATGAGGCAGAAGTGCTACACAAACACATCCAGCCTCACCCCTCTGCTCACTCCTCCCCCAAGAAGAGGGAACTAATGTGACTCATCAGGCTGGACATCACCGGGCTATGTTTTATTGGAAAGCAAAGAACCAAGCTTAACACTTCCTGTTTCACTCAGCCAACTGACCGCTTTTGTCCTCCTTCTTTCCCTCAGTCCCACCGTGACAAGCCCTCTCTGTCCATGAGGGAAGGCCTTCCATTCTTCTCTGGGAGGGTGGGTAAATGTCCAGGAGCAGGTCAAGCGTTATTGAGTATTTGCCTCACCAAGAATAAAGTAGATATTTTCATCCCCATCTATGTGTTGGGGATGTGTGTGTCCTTTGCTTGTCAGAAGTTTGAAGGACAGGAAGAGTGGGTCTTACACCCCAACCTGCCAATGCTGTACGATGAACCCAATCCTTTTCTTTCCATCACTAGGGAGCAACAGAGTTGGTTACATTTATTTTCTCTGAAGTGAGACGCTGAAAATCGTTTGCAAACCCCTGGTTGTGAACCACCTGGACCTCCTACTCTTTGTCCTTTGGCTTCTTAACCTCTTTTGACTCCTGCCAGCCACCTTCTTAGTCCTATCCAAACTTCACACCCATAAAATGAGCGTAAATGCAATCACCACACTTCATAAAACTGACTTGGAAGTTGGCTGCTGAATATAGTCCCAGATGTTTTATGTAATTTTGAATCTTTGGCCAAATAGTTTCCATGTTTGCTTGGTTGTCAATGTTTTTGGGCAAGTGAGAATTTAAGGGTCGAGGACTCTAATTTATGGGCTTTCTAGAAAAACCTTTCCCCAAGGAAAGGCATTAATTTACCTCATCTAGAACCGATTTTACTAAACTGAAATTTAACGTTGCACTGTTGGCTTGCACTAAGAGGCACGATAAGAAGCAGTTATGGGGAGGTACAAGGGGGTACCTCAGTCAATTGAGCATCTGATTCTTGATTTCTGCTCAGGTTATGATCTCAGAGTTGTGGGATCAAGCCCCATGTCAAGCTCCACACTCAGCAGGAAGTTTGCTTGAGATTCTCTCCCTATCCCTCTGCCCCTCCCCCCTGCTCTCTCTCTCTAAAATAAGTAAATAAATCTTTAAAAAAAAAAGAAGTAGCAGTCATAGGGAAATCCCCAGAGCACATATGGGAGGAATGAGGTCCACAGTGTCACAAGGAGGTCTCATTTTGGGGAATCCAATGATGAAATTCCTCAGGGCTCAGTATCCAGAAAATCAAGTCTTTTCTGAGCAAACCATTCTGGGTTTTTCTCTCATGGGACTGAGGCTCTCATACAGTTGACCTTTGAACATGGATTTGAACTGTGGGGGTCTACTTACACATGATTTTTTTTCGATAATTCAGCACAGTACTGTAAATGTTTCCCTTCCTAACAATGTTCTTAATGACATTTTCTTTTCTCTAGCTTACTTTATTGTAAGAATATAGAATGTAATACATATAATATACAACATATGTCAATTGACTGTTTACATCATCAGTAAGGCTTCGCTCAATAGTAGGCTGTTAGAAGTTTTGGGGAAGTCAAAAGTTATGCACAGATTTTTGACTATGCAGGGGTCAGTGCCCCTAACCCCCATGTTAGTCAAGGGTCAACTGTCACTGTTCATATTTTCCTTTTTGCTTTGGCCACTAGGAGGCTTAGAGTCCCAAATCTGTCCTCGTCCAGCAACTTGACCAGAACTTCTTTGTTTTTACCTTTAACCCTGACTTATATTTCTTTACTGGGATACCCCCTTCAACCAGATTCCTACATTTATTTATTTTTATCCTTTTGATATTGCAATTATCTCTAAAATAAGCCATCTCAATTTATCTTGGAATAAAATGAAATACTGCATATTTTTAACATCTCTGGATGTAGCTTCTAAATTCAGACTACAGCAGGGAAATCCCATAATCCTAATTTATAAGCATTTAGCTCTTCTTAGCCTATTTTCTCCTATCAATAACTGACTTTCTAAAAACAGAACAATCCCCAAGAGACACATAAATACTTGCCTGTATAGCCCATAAGCCTGTAATAGCTACTGACTGCATGTCTTCATTATTCCTTGTTTATGTTGGAGTGGGGGGGGGGGCGCCCCACATGCTCCTGGGCTAGTAAGTTGAATTCCTGCCATCACTACTACAGCATCCATCCCGCCTCTTTCTACCTTCCTCTCTCTCATGCTGATCCCCCAACATCCCAGCTCCCCTTCCACACTTCCTCGTGCCCCTGAAGTCACTGGGTGGCTGTCCAACAGGGAGATACACTTCAGGGCCAACCAAGGCAAACACAGAAGCACATCTACCAACCTCCACGAACTAGCTTAGAAAACAAAGCATGGACAGACACCTGTTCAAATGATAGGAACCCAAAATAAGCAGTCCTGAAAAAGGTCCGAAACAAGCCAACACACACACACACACACACACACACACACGCTTCACAAGCCATTGAGATGCTATTCTAAAAGCAGAACGCTAAAATAAACAAATGAAGTACTCATGTTAAAACCATAAGGGGTTTTCATTTGTAAAGAAGAGAACACTGCTCATTAGAAATCAATGCCAGAGTGGCCAATTCAAAGGATAAATATGGCAGGGCTTACAAAGATTTCTTCATTTATATCAATGATGCAGGAAAATCACCTGACAATAAAAACTCCTGATTTCTTGGGAGGCAGTATAACGTCGTAAAGAGTATAGGCCATACTGGTGTTTATGTTGGTGTAGAATATTCTGGAAAGTTATATAAGAAACTGACAATAGTGGATCACTTTAGGGAGAGGCCCTGGGCATAGGGTGAGAAAGAGACAATTTTCACTGTTTAACCTTCTGTGTCATTTCAATTTTTTTTTTTTTTTTTAAACCATGGACTATACTAACTTTTCAAATAAATAAAAGCAAAGAGAACCTGGAGTCAGAGAGAACTGCATTTGACTTCTGCCACTGCCAAGTACTGGCTCCGGGACCTTTGCCAAGTGGCTTCATCTCCTTAGGCCTCAATATCCTCACCTGTACTGTGGGACTAATCATAGCACCCATATCACAGAGGTGTAGTGAGCAAATGGGACAATAATACGCATAATGTGCTTTGCAGAGCCCCTGGAACATAGTAGGTGCTCAAAAAATGGCATGGCAATATAATACACAGCTAACAAGTTAATGAAGAAAACTTAATCCATCCTTAACTGAAACTAAATATGGGACAATAGTAAGCCGGGGGCGGGGCAGGGATGGACAGTGGAAGGCATATAAACGCCTTCTTACAACCACCTATTTGCTATCAGCGGGTGGAGATTAAGGTAAGCCACCATCTTGAAAGACAGGAAGGTTGTAAAGCTCATCTGAGAAAAAAGCTTTAAATTCCTCAAAAGCAGAGCCTAAAATCCAGCATTTCTAAGCATTTCCATCCACCTATGGAAGTTTTCAGCCAAAAAGCAGTCTCCCCTTATCCCGAGCCCAGAGAACAAAATGAGGAAGAAGGGCCCTACAAAGATGAGCAAGAAATTCTGAGGCTGACAGGATAAATTTTCTCCTCTTCCAGGGCTTCGCAAATGCTAATATGCACAGGAACCTTATTTCTGGGGATCTTATTCAAGTGCAGTTTCTGACTCAGCAGGTCTAGGGGGGCCCGAGTCTCTGCATCTCTAACAAGCTCCCAGGTGATGTCGGGGATGTCAATGCTGCTGGTCCACAGACTGCACTCTGCGCAACAAGGTCCTACTGACCCCAAACTATCATTCCATGACTTGTTAGCAACGGCAGTCTCGAGTGATTCTGATGACTGCAATATTTTCTCTCCTGGTAATAACCAGGCTAATTCTAAATCAATGGTTCTCCATCGGGGGCAGATGTGGCACCAACAGACACTGGGCAATGGCCGGAGACATATTTGGTTGTCACAATCTGCACGGGGGTGGGTGCTGCTGGTATCTATGGGTAAAGGCCGGGGTGCTGCTAAATATCCTGCAATTCACACATAAGCTTGCACCACAAAGAATGATCCGGTCCCACATGTCAACAGTGCCGTGGTTGAGAAACCCTGTTCTAATAAACAGAAAATATGAATCAAGTCCTGTCAATTCATCTCAAGACTATATAAACCCCAAATGTGGAAGTGGGTCTTCAATCCAACATTGTCCTTTCTCAGGCTAGGTCTGAGGCCTGGGGAGGGTAACAGATTAGAGGAAAGAATGGGATGCTGTATGTGGGGAAAGAGTCACCAGGTCATAGTCCATATTTTGCTTATAATCAAGCCTCTGTGGGGGCATGTGGGTGGCTCAGTCAGTTAAGCGTCTGACTCTTGATTTCAGCTCAGGTCATGATCTTAGGGTTATGAGATCAAGTCCTACAACAGGCTCCACGCTCAGCAGGGAGTCTGCTTGAGATTCTCTCTCCCTCTCAGTCTGCCCCTCCCCCGACTCATGCATATAAACACTCTCTCTCAAATAAATAAATAAATCTTTAAAAAAAAAAAAATCAAGCATATGTGGTTCAGTAAGCCAGTGAGTGACCTACTAAGCATTAACTTTTCTATGATTTTGAGCAATTTAACAGGAACAAAGCTCTATGTAAGCAGAGGACCCAAAGTTTAGACTGTAAGTTCCCTGAAGGCAGGGCTATATCCAAATTTGCCCATCAAGAGAGCTACAACTAATTTAGCACAATGAGGAGGTAGATATTCAAACATCATGAGGAATTCAAAAATTACTGTGATTCCATATGCACTAAACAGACGTAGAGATTAAACCACTCGCAAATGTGACGTGGTTCTTTGTCATCACCACAAATATTATTACTAACAATGATCTATGCTAAGGCATGCATGGTTTTGTAGAAAGAGCATGGGCGCTAGAGTCATGCAGACCTCGACCCAAATCCGATTCTCTCACTCATGTGTTATGTGACCTGAGACAAGTGAGAATAGTGTCCACATCTGTAAAATGGGTATAGTAATCCTGACCTCTGACAGAATTGTTTTCAAGTAATAGAGTGTGCTGTATTTAAACACCTACTGGTTGGCACACAACAGGGGCTACCTAACCAATATTTCCTACCATATTAAGGACCAGAGTAGATGCCCAGTGAGTTACATGGTGCTTATTTCTGCATACAACAATATGTAAGGAGCTCACATGAGGCTACAGAGCCACAAAATCCCTTTCCTTTCAACCAAAGGCCATCATCCCCTAAATTTATTGAGCAACCATGAGGCCATTCGGGGCCTGGTAGTGCACAATGATCATCAATGACAAAAAGGAGACCTATCAGCAGGGGAATACCTCAGTGTTCATCAGCACGAGAGCACCCCCAGGTCACTCACTACCAGTGGAAGTGAAATGTCCTCTCTGCTAACAAACGCTAAGGACCTGAAAACTCACAATAATTTTGCAAGAAACGTGTCTTTCTGAGAATAGTGAAAGGAACACAAATCAGGAGAAGCAGCCTGTGTCATAAGTAACAGACAATGCAAGTTCTCTAGAGCATTCACCACAGACGATCCAGGATACTTCCACAATCCACACTCACGTTCTACATTCCTTACTGTCGGGACATGGTGGTCTTGAATGAAAGGGACAAGCATGCTGGTTCCGTGGACATCACTGTGCCTGTGCAGGGAACATATTTTAACTGATGCAACTAGAAAAGCGCACCAGGCAGCAAAACTTCCCCACTGATAGGAGCAGGTGCGTGATGCCAGGAAATGGAGGCATAACCACAAAGGCATGAATGGAAGAGGCACTCCGATTGGCCTCAGCTCTCCAGAAGCTCAGGAAATCAGACTGGGTACAACCAGACTCTTGCCCAACATCAGAAACATCACTGGGACTGCAGAGCCCAGGGCAGCCAGGATACTTAAGAAGCCTCCTACTGGAACCTGGAAAGCAGCCTTGAAATAATAATAATAAGCAGCTGAAAACACAAGCTGACATCTGATCATGTGAAGCTGGGAATGGAACATCAGGGTAATGGGCACCTGGTGACCTCCATGGGGCAGTAACTCTCCACAAAGCTTTTGACTTGCTGGGAGAATAAGCATTCCGGAACTGGGTCAGGTTCCTGTTTCGCGTGGTGTTGCCCAGAGCAACCCTAAGAGGCTGGACCCAGGAGGACGCAGATGTTCCGTCTGACCTCAGTGTCAAAGCCAAGGCATGTCCTAGTTCCCCCCTCAGCAGCCACTCCCAATTCTGTCATTCAGAAATTTGCCCAGACCCTTCTTAAACTGCATTTATATATCTTGCCAGGACCACCTCTTGAGATAATGAGTTTTAGAAGATTATTACCTGCTGTGTTAAGCAGTACTTCCTTTCACTGGTTACAACAAGAAAAAGAAGAATTAGGGGTGAGGCAGCAGAGAGGCTAATGTTGCTTTCATCAAGGGACAATCTTGTGTGTGGAAAGTGGAAATATTTAATATGCTGGAGCCATAAGGCACTTGAGCAGCAACCATAAACTCAGGAAATCCAATGGCTTCAAGTTTTTTGGTTGAAAAAAATCACTCAAAGTGCATTTATGAAAAATGGGACTGGACAAAGGCATAATTTCTGTTAGAGTTATGTCGTTAGAAAGTAGTTCAAACAGCATGAAGTCCAGCAATGTTTTCAATCACACAACCCTGAGTTGATTGCAAATACACAGGGATTGGAGGTTGGTGAAAAACTGGGAAATCTGCTAGGAAAAATTCAGTGAATACCGTGGCTCTCTGCATAGTCAGGGATGCCATGGAACCTCTAGGAAAAGGCACTACCAGTCCTCAGTGGACATGAAGATCCCACCCACTGGCTGAGCTACACCAAGTATCTCAGCCAGGCAGAGTCCCATTGGATACAAACACTCTCATTGCAATATGGTATCCTGGACTGATTCCGGGAACAGAACAGAGACACGAGTGGAGAAACTGGTGAAATCAGAATAAAGTCTCAAGTTAAATTAATAGTAATGTGCAAATATTAATCTTAGTTTTTTTTTTTATAGAGATGACTCTTTTTTTAAGATTTTATCTATTTATTTGACAGAGAGAGACACAGCGAGAGAGGGAACACAAGCAGGGGGAATGGGAGAGGGAGAAGCAGGCCCCCCACGGAGCAGGGAGCCCGATGCGGGGCCCGATCCCAGGACCCTGGGATCATGACCTGAGCCGAAGGCAGACGCTCAATGACTGAGCCACCCAGGCGCCCCATTAATCTTAGTTTTGACAAATGTGGCATAGTTACATCAGATGTTATAACATTAGGGGAAACTGGGAGAAGAAGGGTATGTGGGAACTCTCTGTACTATCTTTGCAACTTCTCTATAAATCTATTATTATTCCAAAGTAAAAGGTTTATTAAAATTAAAAGAAATTTTTTTAGAGCAAACATATTTCATAACACTTCAGAGCCACTATACTGGGAGTTGGAAGTCCATAAAAACCACCAAGATTTTTTTTTTTTTAAGATTTTATTTATTTATTTGACAGAGACAGAGATAGCGAGAGCAGGAGCACAAGCAAGTGGGAGTGGGAGAAGGAGAAGCAGGCTTCCCGCCGAGCAGGGAGCCTGATGTGGGGCTTGATCCCAGGACCCTGGGATCATGACCTGAGCCGAAGACAGCCGCTTAACCGACTGAGCCACCCAGGCGCCCCAACCACCAAGATTTTTAAGAATCAAGATTTAAGGCAAAGGACATGAAAAGACATTTTTCTAAAGAAGACATACAGATGGCCAGCAAGTATCTGAAAAGGTGCTGAACATCACTCATCATCAGGGAAATGCGAGTCAAAACCACCCTGAGATAACACTTCACACCTGTTAGGATGGCTAGTAACCAAAAGACAAGAGGGGGTGCCTGGGTGGCTCCTTTGGTTGAGCGTCAGACTCTGATCTCAGCTCAGGTCTTAATCTTCGGGGCCATAGATTTGGGCCCTGCACTGGGCACCACGCCCAGGTCTATTTTGGGAGGAAAAAAAAAAAAAGCCAAGAGACAACAAGTGTTGGCGAGGATGTGGAGTAAAGGGAATCTTTGTACACTGTTGGTAGGAATGAATGTTAACTGTTACAACCAGTACGGAAAACAAAAACTAAACTATTTTTAGTGGCTCAAAAACTAAAAATAGAACTACCACACGATCCAGCAATCCCTCTTCTGGTTGTACACCCAAAGAAAAATGAGATCAGTACCTCGAAGATTTATCTGTGCTCTCATGTTCATAGTAGCATTATTCACAACAACCAAGATATGGAAATAATCTAAGTGCCCATCAGTGATGAGTGGATAAAGAAGTTGTGGTACACACACAGGTACACACACGGTAATATCACTCAGCCTTAAAAAAAAGAAGGAAATCCTGCCATTTGCAACAACATGGATGAACCTGGAGGACATTATGCTAAGAGAAATAACACAGGCACAGAAAGAGAAAAAACTGTATGATCTCACTTTTCTGTGAAATCTAAGAGTTAAATGCATGGAAGCAGAGAGCAGGATGGCTACCAGATTGTGGCGGGGGGGTGGTGCGGGATGCGGAGATAGTGGTCAAAGGGTACAAAGTTGGGTGTTATATAGGATGAATAAGTAAAGCTAATACACAGCATGATGACTATGTTTAATAACTCTGTATTGAACACTGGCAATTTGCTAAGAGAGTAGATTACAGGTGCTCTCAACACAGAAAAGGAAAAAATGATAACTATGTGAGGAGATGGATATGAACATTAGCTTGGCTACAGTAATCATTTCACCATATGTATGTACATCAAATCATCATGTTGTACACCTTATATACAATTTTTACTTTTTTTCAAGTTTTAAGATTTTATTTATTTATTTTTGCAAGAGAGAGAGAGAGCACATGCACACTTGAGCACAAGTCGGTGGGGGAGGGGCAGAGAAGCAGATTTCACTCCGAGCAGGGAGCCCAATGTGGGGCTCGATCCCAGGACCCTGGGATCGTGACCTGAGCTGAAGGCAGACGCTTAACTAACTGACTGAGCCACCCAGGCACCCTACAATTTTTACTTTAAAAAAATAACCTCAGAAAAAAAAAAAGAATCAGGATTCAGGTGGATGAGAATCCCCTAATACAAGATGGCGGGGAGTGAGGGAATGACACATGCGCATGTGTTAAAAATAAGGAAAAACTGGGCACCTAGCTGGCTCAGTCAGTGGAGTGTGAGACTCTTGGTTCTTGGTCTCGGGGTTGTGAGTTCGAGCCCTGCACTGGGTATAGAGATTACTTAAAAGTAAGTTCTAAAAAAAAATAATAATAAGGAAAAACTAAGTGGGTATGATTTAGGACATGGAAATTTTAAGTAGATAGCCACAGGAGGCAGGGTGAGTCACGTATGGGGGCAGCAAGTGTGAAGATGACCAAGACTGTAGTGACCCATTACAAAGTCATCTCATCCCAAAGAAAACCAGGACCTTCTAAAAGATGGGCTGGGGCGCCTGGCTGGCTCAGTCGTTAAGTGTCTGCCTTCGGCTCAGGTCATGATCCCGGGGTCCTGGGATCGAGCCCCACATCAGGCTCCCTGCTCAGTGGGAAGCCTGCTTCTTCCTCTCCCATTCCCCCTGCTTGTGTTCCCTCTCTCGTTGTCTCTCTCTCTGTCAGGTAAATAAATAAAATCTTTAAAAATAAATAAATAAAATAAAAATAAATAAAAGATGGGCCTTGTTTTGTATGTTTGTTTAAAGATTTTATTTATTTTATTTTAGAGAGAGATAGCAGGGAGAGGGGCAGACAGATAGGGAGAGAGAAACCCAAGCAGACTCTGCACGGAGCGCAGAGCCCAATGTGGGGCTCGATCTCCTGACCCCAAGATCAGAACTGAGCCAAAACCAAGAGTCAGACACTTAACCAACTGTGTCAGCCAGTCACCCTTAAAAGATGGGCCTTGTGATGGACAGCATGGGCCACAATCTACACTGACGTGTATCCCCTACGAGCACTATGTAATTTACAGAACAGGAGTTACACTTGTAAGTCCAATAAGCCTAGAGCCTATAAAACAGCCTGGAAGAAAAAGACTAGCACAAAATCTGGGAATTCTGACACCATACCAAAAACAACATCAAGGTGAACCAAAACTCAAAATAAAGTTACTTGGGTAATTCATCACCACTCACTGGCTCACTTGAGTGGAGACAGGTTGTTAAGATATAATCGGCAAGTGCACACAAAGAAAAATTAACTGCTCGTTCAAGGAGACTACAGAGACACAAAGGCAAGGCAAGAAAAGACTGAGTATATGAATAGCATCTATGGGAAACTGTATCAAATCTTTCTAAAAGCGAAAAAAGAAGACAGCCCTGAAAATATACTGTTGATTAAAAGCCCCGAACCTTGGAGATTTGGGGGTTGATGCATGAAGGTTAGAAAAAGTAAGCAATGTCCCTACCAGAAGAAAAAAAAATTGCTAAGAAATATTTACAAAAACGTAGCCTATTTAAATATTTGGGCAGGTTAGAGAAACCATCACAATGGCTTTCAACTGGACAACGCTGGATCTTAACCCAACTCCTACATTACAACGACATGGCTCCAGCTAGAAGCCTGGTGCTGACACCTTAGAAATGGATTCCACTCCCCACTTCCCCTCATCACCGAGGATAAAACACTCACACAGACCAACTGCTTTCCTACTGGCTCTCCTCTGTGCTAATCACTGGGTCACATTCAATCAACAACACATCCAAAAATAAAAAAATCACCAATTTGTAAAAAACCAAGCATTTTGGTTTTTGTTGATAATAAATCAGGTCTCTGTTTTTAATGAATTCCCTTTGCACTAATTGATCCCAGAGTGACGTATGTATGAATGAATGACTCCACTGTGCATCTATGTGATAGATTTTACAAGCTTGTGAACAAAGACAAATATTCTAGAGGAGAACAAACGAACCCAGAGAGACATTTACGGTTTCTGTGCAGGCTTGGCCATTCGCAGAGCAACGTGGCGCTTTGCCTCATTTCTGAGTCTTTTTTCCTAATCTGTGAAGGATATACCTAGGTCTGCTTTTCCTCTGAGAAGAAACTCTGTCAAAGCAAGTGACAACCCTTGAACTCCACCAATCCGTACCTCTAACTTACTGAGGGATGATGTTCGGAAGGCCACATAGGCCCAGAGTTTGATAAATGACCCTGTTCTGTGCAAACAATTTTAAAGAAGAATTATCACTTACCGACAGCTCTGTCATTAGCCTTTTCTATCCCCTGTAGATAATTAAGGCCCTTATTTATATAATTTATACCACCTCCTGTGGGTCAGAATAATTTCCGATCATTCTCAAGTGTTTACACTTAATTCCAACACCAGAAGTGAAGGACTGTGGCTCTACTTACAGTTACGGATGTTATTCCAGTCAGTTTTAGAGAAGAAAGGGTGGCAGCAAAGGCCTTCAAACTTCAGTCTCTCTTTCTGGCCACACAGCAAACTCTGAATCAGATCAAGTAATTCACCGCTAACTTTGGGGTCATCGGGAAACTTCAAAAACCGCTATTCCAAAATAATAAAATAAAATAAAATAAGCATTTCCTTAGCAGATTCAGCTTCTGATGTTCCAAAGTTAAGGTATTTCTCATATATGCAAGTTTCTCTCTCTCCCTTTTTTTTTCTTTTAAAAGAAGGAAGTTTTGTGCCCTCTTAACTTTGGACCAAAGGCATGTTCCCAAAATAAATGGCCTGTTCACATCAATGGGTCCCGTTCCTTTACAAGGGTTCAATATCCTTCATGATTTGACCCTGCTCCTCTCTGTCTCTTGTAGCTCCACTCCCCATCTCGCTCTTTGCTGTCCAACAATGATGAGCTATTTAAAGCTCCTGAACAAATCATGCTGTTCTCTCTGCCTAGAACGCCCTCCCCATCCCATGCCCCTCTTCCACCCGATCACTGCCCCGCCCCCATGCTCCCTTTGTAATCTACTTCTGCACAAACACAGTGCACTGTGATTTCTATGTGATAACAGGGAGAGAAGGCAGAGAGAGCCTTCTCCTTGCTCATCACTGTAAACCCAGTACCTAACCGGGCCAAGCGCAATTCACTCATTACTGATCGAGCAGACTGAAATGAAGGAGATAAATTGGCTCCAAAAATCATCTAAGGGGAAACTTTCACTCCAGAGGAGACTCAAGAATAACAAGTAATATATGTATGTATTAAGCATATGAAATATGTATCATACATATGAAAATATGTACTAAGCATTCCAGAAAGATGAGATTGAATGAGTTAGAAAAACCTGTGAAGTTTCTCCTTTTTCCTTTCGGTTGAAACTAAAACATACATATTTATCATATCCTTAAGAAATGGGTTTAACATACTGGAATGTACAGTTATTAGAAAATGGTTTTAATTCTACTCCATATATATTGCCATAATTCTAATTCCTAGCCCCATTCGATTTTACTATCATATTCGACAGCTAGGAGTACTGAGAAAGAGCCCAGCAGAATATCTATCAAAGGAAAGGACTCAAAGCCAGACATCCTAGGCAAGTTACTTAACCATTTTGGGATTTGGTTTCCTCATCTGCAAAAGAAAAAGAATATCGACCTCTCACATTGTTTGAGGGTTAGCCAAGTTAATGAACTGTATTTCAAGTCTAAGACTCAGTTATTCCTACAACAGCACTAAAATCAAAATGCATTTTATAATCAATGAAATATGATAGATTAATTGGCAAGAGTTTTTCTTTTTTAGCAGGACCTAAAATAATGGCACAAGCTTACAATGACTGGCAGCTGCGAGTCAATGAAACACAATTACTAAAGCGTCTAGAGCAGTTTTTAGCACGAGGTGCTTTATTAAGTATTTGCTATTGGCATTATCCAGGCACTGCTGATTTACATCACAAATGTTCACTCGCACATTTTTAAATGACAGCTCTCCGTATTACTTCAGAACCTACGACCAGCTCTTTACCTGGAAATTCATGATGTTACTGAAGGTTCTGGCTGAGGTTCCCTCGGTGAACGGGGACCTTCCATAAACCATTTCATAGGCGACCACTCCCACCGACCACCAGTCACAGTCGAGACTGTAGGCGCCTTTCCCATCCCCATTCATCACGGTCAACACTTCAGGGGCCATGTAATCTGGAGTCCCAATCGGGAGTTTGGCGTTCACCTGGAAACCCATAAATAAAATGAACACAGCAAACTTTCAATTATTCTCAAATAGATTGCCAACAGCCACATTTCAGACATGAGTTGATTTGCCACTGATTACTATTCTCCCAGGCACTTAAACCTTCTGTCAAGTGGCACGCTGTCAGGAAATGCAAACGATTTACTAATTAAAAAAAAAAAAAAGTACATAATATAATCCAAAGGCAAAAGGGCAAGAGTTGTTGATGATATACACCCTTTGGTTACA
The DNA here is from genome assembly GCF_011800145.1 of Mirounga leonina. Lineage (NCBI taxonomy): Eukaryota > Metazoa > Chordata > Mammalia > Carnivora > Phocidae > Mirounga > Mirounga leonina. The sequence goes on from NW_023270436.1 coordinate 15,621,366, forward strand.
CAAATAAGAGTTGGGTATATAACTAGAACAGAAGATGTCTTTCCTGATACATGTTACACAGAACTTCTCTTATGAAAACAGCAAAATGATAATAAATCCTGAAGATGAATCTATAAGATCAATCTACCCATTATTGAAAACCTGGCAGCTAGCTGGGGCAAAACAATATTGCAAACTCGTTGTATCTCAAGTTTAAATATCTAGAGTCAACATTCCTACTTTGAACCACCCACAGGGAAAGACATGATAAATATCTTCCACCAGAGGTCCAATGTTAATGAGTTCATTTTCCTCACCCCCAACTCCTGGTCCTGTGGTTCCCTCCCCACTGTTCAGAAATCCAGAGCCCTCCAATCCAATGGCACTCAAGCACCTGACCTTGGCAAAGAAAGGCTAGGACAATGTAGTAGGTCTTTTTGTAAAGCTAAATATATCCCATTTGAAGAACTGTCCTTTTAAGAATTTGTCCTTCTGTTTTAGTGTTTATACGTCCTTTGTTTCTCGAAATGATGCTGATGAAAGGTTTTCTGCCCCCCTCCCACCCCACTCCTTCCTAGACAACAGAGTAAGCTGGCAACCCTTTCAGCCTTGAAAATTGTTTTGAAGTCTTATTGATCCATGAAATTTAAAGGCTAAGGATCACCTCTCTGACTTCTTCCCCATCAAAACAGAAAGGGCCTGATGTTAGTCATATCTGTGTTAACCAATAATCCTACAGTTGTCCAGTAATCCTGCCTTTAAAAAGGCTTCTCTCACGTGAGCAGTTACATGGGCACAAAAGAATCTTCTCCCCATTAAAGGATGTTGAGTGCCCCTGAGAGACGTTAGAGATTTTATAGATATGGCACGCATCTTTAAGGCTGGGCTTTACATCCCTTCCCTAGGGATGGAGACTCAAGCTCTTCAAGCCTGTAACTTTAATCTTTAATCCATCCCTCTGCCCCACAGATCCACAGTTGTAGGAAACAGACCCATTCTCCCTTCTCCTTCTCTTTTCACCCCTTCTCTCAAGCCCACCATAGGTTTTTCCAAACCCTAAATCTGGACAACAGTGTGATACTGGTATTCTTGACGCCAGTCATCCATTGCTTTGGGCAACAGAATTTCCACTGAGGGGTGCCTGGCCGACTCAGTGGATCATGCCCCTCTTGATCTCGGGGGTTGTGAATTCAAGCCCCATAGTGGGTGCAGAGATTACTTTAAAATAAAATCTTTACCAAAAAAAAAAGAATTTTCACTGCAAGTACCCACTGGGGAAAGCTAGATGGTCACACTGCCCAAGAAAGCCACAAGCCATTGCTGATAGATAAAAGTGGGGAGAAAGGAGACGATATCTGGTCTAAGACAGGGTACCTTAAACTTGAGAAACTGAAAGCAGCGTAAGTCAAGGGAAAGCCTTGATGCTGGGGAGCCTGCGCTAAGACTTCTATCTTTTAATGTGTGTGTAAATGTTAATGAGCTCAGCATGGGACTAGGATTAAACTATAGGTTTTTGGTAAAAACCCTCCATACTGACAATAATATTTTTTTAAATATGAAAACAAGAGAAGAAAAACTAATGTCATCATTAAATGCTTACCCTTTATGCCTAATTACCTTGCAGAACTATTACTATGCAATCCTCAAATATGCATCTTTGCACTTGTTGGGTTTTATTTTGTCATCACACTAGACTGTTTGGGAACATTCAGTCTCCTTGTTTGCAGTGCACAGGGCTTAGTCACTTGTTCACCAGCAAAGAGTTGAAAGGAACTTGACTGGGTTGTGTTTATCAGCATGACCCAGGCAAGGGGTTTAAGTCATCAATGCCTCATTTTCAGATTCATGATGAGACTTATCCAAGAAAGTCAGATAACTCCCTAATTCCTGCCCCACAACAAGCATGTGATTATACACATTTATGTCTAATCACTTTGTGATTTTCTAAATTTTAAGGGAAAATATCCCTAGCTTCCTTTATGCACATCTCCTGCATAAAGTACATTAGGTACTTAATAGTAACTTACAAAGGTTTTTAATGACAATTTAATGACAGCTAAATTTCCATTAGTTATTGACCTCCAAGCACATTAAACCCATTCAACACTTAATGTCTCACATCCTGATAAGGATTTTGCAGGATGCTTTCACTCTCCTCTGGTGGCTATTCACAGCCAGCTAATCTGGGTAAGATACTAAAAGTGGAGCCATGTACAGGGCACCATCTGAAAAGTTTTACTAAATTTTAGTTAATTTTCACTGTATTGACAGGGAAGAAAATACACCAGTTCAGCAGGAGACAATAACAAAATGAGTAGGAGACAGAAGACGGAGTCATATTTCAGGAGAGAGAGAGGTTAAGAAAAGAAACAAAAAAGGATTGACTTAGATTCCTTTACAAGCAGATGAGAAGAAAGTAAGAAAACCACTGTCTGTCTCCCCCCAAGCCTCTTCCCATAAAATGCTTAAACATAAAACTATTTCAACCTAAATTTCCCCCATGTGGCTACGCAGGGCAGAAACATCCACCTGCAGAAGCAGGGGTGGGATGGGGGGTTGGGGCAGGGGGGGCGGTAGGGGGAGAATGGTATCTCACTATGTTGTTCCTCTTGCGGGAAAAGGATAAAATCTTCTCACTCCTACGTAAATGTCAAAAAAGGCTATCTCCTATAGATTTTCAACTGCTCAGTGAGGCTGATTAACACTTAACATGCTATACTGCTCTTTATTTACAATCTCCTTACAAGTGTTTGTGTGAGAGCTGAATGAGACAGGTTGGAAGAGTTTACTATTTGCCACTCTTTGAGATTCTAATAAGGTGAAATGGGTAGCCTAAGGGCACATAGCAGGTGGATGGCATGTCTCAGCTCAACACCCAAACCTCTAGGCAGTATGGTTCCCCACTGTTAGTAAGAATACTTCAAAGCAACACACCAAGAAGCTTGAAATAATGACAATGGAAGATGGAAAACCCAACAGATCTAAAAGTCACAAATATCTAAAATTCGTAGATAATATTTGAGAGTGGTAGGGGAAAGAATTGATTTTAGGTGAGTAGCATACATGAATTTCAGTAAACGTAGATTATATTTCATATATTTTGAGTACAAAAAAACATTTAGAATGTCCTTTAGGCCTATAAAACATTCTATTTAAAAGAAACACATGTTGGGATGCCTGGGTGGCTCAGTCAGTTGAGCGTCTGACTCGGTTTTGGCTCAGGTCATGATCTCAGGGTCGTGATACTGAGCCCCACAATGGGCAAAGGGCTCCATGCTCAGTTCAGTGTGCTTGAGATTCTCTCCCCCTCCATCTCCCTCCCCCCTCCTCTTCCCCCTGCGCACTCTCTCTCTAATAAATAAAATCTTTAAAAAAAAAGTTTAACCCACCTCCACTGATCAAAAATACAAAAAAAAAGTATTTCTATATCCATACTTGACTTCACCTAGATTGTACATTATCGGTCTTTTATAATTAAAGGCCTTTTCACTTAAAACAATGCTAAAAATTCCTTCCTATGTGCTTGTCACATTCTGGCTCTAAAAAGCACAAAGTTCTGAAGAGGCGATTCTTTTTTTTTTTTTTTTTTGAAGATTTTATTTATTCATTTGAGACAGACAGAGAGAGAGAGAGAGAGAGAGAGAGAACATGAGCAGGGAGAGAGGCAGCGGGAGAGGGAGAAGCAGGTTCCCCGCTGAGCCAGGAGCCCGATGTGGGGCTCAATCCCAGGACCCTGGGATCATGACCTGGGCCTAAGGCAGACGCTCAACCATCTGAGCCACCCAGGTGCCCCTGAAGAGGCGATTCTTTCTCCAAGAGAAGAGGAGGTGCACTACTCTCAAGTATGCAGGACTGAGTGCCTTATCTCCTTCACCAGAATAATCAGGGGTTGAGCACTGAGCTGCAAATAAACCTGAGTGACTCTGAAGGGCTCTGCGCCTGAAGTGAAGGTTGTTCCAATTAGAAGAACTGAAAAGGGATAGTCTGAAGCACTGAGAAACAGAAACCTGAAATGAAGGAAAGTTCAGTCTCTCCACTTGGGGCCCAGAAGAGAGTGAGCGATTCCAGATGCAGAGATGGGGCCTTACTCTTTATTCCTATTTGTTTACCAAGCAGTGACTTTGGATCATAATCTAGTTTTCCCCAAGTAGGTTTTCTTGTTGCAAATACCTAGTGCTGGCTCTCATTAATAAGCTGTCTGCTGTTTCTCAATCAACTTGGGATGGTTCTCAACCAGGGGTGATTTTGTCCTCCATGGAACACGCAGCAATGCCGGGAGACATTTCTGGTTTTCACAACTGGAGGAGAGGGTGTTATTGGCATCTGGTGGATAGAAGCCAGGAATATAGCTAAATATCCTATAATACACAAGATAGCCCCCCACAATAAAGAATTATCCAGGGCAAAATATCAATGGTCAATGTCTATGGTATCCAGAGCTGACTATGTATCTACACTTCAATTAATTAGACCATGTATCTATGCTTCAGTTTATTTCTAGATGCATGAGTTTATTAAGGTCACTCATGCAATGAACAAGTTTTTGAGTCCACTATGATAAAAATTTTCCATTACTTAACTTTTTTCCTGTGCTTTATTCCACTAAATTCAACAACTAAGTTTTCATGCCTGTTTCAGCAGGTAATTTTTAAAACATGAAATGCTTATCATGCTCCTATAATCTAAATCTCATTGTAGAGGAGTCGATTACAAGAACATGATTTGGCGGGGAGCAGGGAAACAGCGCCTAGAGAGACTGTTTTTCCAAGGATCTGAACACCAAGTAAATTATCTCAAGTAGGCCTCAGGTCTGCCGAACAGGGAAGCCAGAGCCTAGGGTGCAAACAGTTAACATAACCCCAAACCTTTTCCTAATATCAACCTGATAACACCCACCTTTCCTCCAAGGAGCCTGAGGGAAAAAAGGCAATTTTACGTATTTCCCTTTATAAGGACTTAACTCTCAGACATTAGGAAGGGGGGCATTTTACAGAGTAACCTCTCTAACCTCTTAACTTGTGCATTTTTAATTTATTTACTTATTTATTTATTTTGACAGAAAGGGAGAGAGAGAGCACAAGCAGGGGGGAACAGCAGGTAGAGGGAGAAGCAGGCTTCCTGCAGAGAGCCCCATGCGGGGCTCAATCCCAGGACTCTGGGATCATGACCTGAGCCAAAGGCAGACACTAAACCGACTGAGCCACCCAGGCTCCCCTTAACTTGTGGATTTTAACTAGAATCAGTACTTTACTGAGAAAGGATGAAAGGCCAAGTTCCTAAAAATTTGTCCAGGTCACCAAATGGGTTAGTTGTAAAATAAGTCTTAAAATCTAAGTTGATTTTCTCTTAGACCTACCAGTTTTTTGCATAGATGACATGAAAATTCACTTTAGTCTGTACCAATTTTATTAGGGTTTGTTTTTAAATCTCTCTCTCTCTCTCTCTCTATATATATATATATATATTTTTTTTTTTTTTTTAACTTTGTCATCTTTTCCCTCAAGTATTCTTGCTCTTGATCTCAGCAGGTACCCTCTGGCCTTCCTATTTAGCATGGGGAATACAGCTTAATTTTTACCAGAGGTCCAGGACTTCGAAATGACATTTTGAGCAGTTGGTTCTTAATGCTAAAGGTTATTTGGTTCAAATGTGCCAGTGATTTCTTTCAATTTTGCTGAATAGAAAATACAGATGTGAAATAAGATTACAGAAGATAATCTATAATAAGGAAAATGAGAAGAAAACCAAAAATGAGCATTTTCCCTTTTATGTTTTAACCAAACCATAAGGATGTTCCTAAAAATGTTTTGTAGGGGGGCGCCTGGGTGGCTCAGTTGGTTAAGCGACTGCCTTCGGCTCAGGTCGTGGTCCTGGAGTCCCGGGATCGAGTCCCGCATCGGGCTCCCTGCTCAGCAGGGAGTCTGCTTCTCCCTCTGACCCTCCTCCCTCTCATGCTCTCTGTCTCTCATTCTCTCTGTCTCAAATAAATAAATAAAATCTTTAAAAAAAAAAAAATGTTTTGTAGGGTATTAACAGATAGGGTGCCAAGGTCAAGCAAGTCTGGGAAATAGCTCTATGTCCCCATCCCCACAACCACCTCCAGAGAAATCACGCCCTACACAGGCAGTTGAAGATTCCAAAATGTCACTCAAAGTTATCCCATATTTTCCAAACTTATGAGGACCACGGAACACTTTGTAGCATAATCTCTATTAAGCTATCTCATTCCATTATGTTACCATCTTATTTGAGTTCATTTTAGCCGCTGATCCAAAATCCACAAGCTTGATGTGTCCTGTTCGGTCAATGAGAATGTTCTCAGGCTTGATGTCTCTAAGAAAATCAGGGCCACAAATTAGTGTTGTTTTCTCCATGCAAATCAGCAAGCAACTGCTAACGTAGGATATTGATTCAGCCAACAACCTCAGTGTCTAAATTCTGCTATATAGACCTCCCTATTGATAGATATAAATAATAAGCAGACATTCTGCAAAACAAATTTAAGTAAGAAAAAGAAGGAGAAGCAGGAAAAGGAGGAGGAGGAAGAGAAAGGGAAGGGGAAGGAAAAAGAAAAGGGGGGAGGGAGAGGAAGGGAACAACATTCTCGGATGTACATAAAACATCACATGCGTGAGGATGTAAAGAGACACTTTTCAACTGAGGATTTGCTGGAACACCTTTGTAAATTACTAATGGGCGAGGTCAGAAGTACAACTCCATGGTCTTCTGCTCCTATGTGGTAATGCAGGTTCCCTCTGCAAATCGAATTTGGTTTTTCCACCGTATAACTCAAGGAACCCATGCGAGAGTTCTCAGTCTTATCAGCCACGGTCACAGATCTTATTAGCAAACGTGAGAACACTATAATTCTAGATTTATTTCACTGTTGAATGGGTAAAGCTGAAATGTGTGCCACTCTGGAAAATATACTTTCAGCCAGTTGCAGTTAGGACTAGTTAAAATTTTGATGGAGCATCATTTTGATGCTGAAATTATTAATCTATTCTCTCTACTGTGGGAATGCTTAGGTGATACACATAAATTCTCAGTACACTACCAGAGAGTCTCACTTACCGATGCACATATCCCATCTGATGAATGCTGTGAACAGCCAAAATCAGTTCGGCTAGGTAAAACTGAATCATATTTTCATCTAATTGGTCCTCATATCTATTCAAAAGTGACAGCAAGTCCCCTCCAGGCTGATATTCCATGACCTGCATAGAATGCCAAAGTTATTAATTCTTCATACACCCCAAAAAAAGGAACATCTCAATTAGAGCCTCAAAGACTACCTGACGCGTTATAATTACAATGTCTCCCCAAAGCAACTAAGATGTGGGAGACATATTGTAAGTCACGTAGGATGAGGTCCCTGCCCTAAGGAAATTACATCCGATACCCAAGAGAATCAATATAATGAAAGACTAGTCCCAGACACCACGCACAATGTTTGCAAGGCAAGCTTGAAAAGTTGAATTAAATCCACCCACTCACCCACCCACCCACCCAAGTCGACACCCCAGACATTCCCTAGGATTAGGTACACAGTATAGATGGAAATTGCTAGAGGGCAACAAACCCTCCAGCATCCTTTTTGCATTTCTCTCAGCACCCAGCAGACTAGAGGAGGCGTGCAATAAATATGATACAGTCTTTTCCTGCAACAGTCATCTGACCATTTCTATTAAAAATTTAAATGTGAACATACACTCTCCAACCTCATGATTCCATTTCTGACAATTTATTTTACAGGAACTTATAGTAGTTTGTAGATCGATAGATACATAGATTCACTGTAGCACTGTTTGTAACACAGGGGAGGAAAAGCCTGGAAATCCCCCAAACATCCATCATTAAGAAACTGTTGAGGGGCGCCTGGGTGGCTCAGTTGGTTAAGCGACTGCCTTCGGCTCAGGTCATGATCCTGGAGTCCCTGGATCGAGTCCCGCATCGGGCTCCCTGCTCGGCAGGGAGCCTGCTTCTCCCTCTGACCCTCCCCCCTCTCATGTGCTCTCTCTCTCTCATTCTCTCTGTCTCAAATAAATAAATAAAATCTTTAAAAAAAAAAAAAAAGAAACTGTTGAAATATGATATATCTAAATAATGGGAGAAGATGTAGATATTAAAAATGAACAGTCAATCTATTCATACCGCTGTGGAGAGCTGCCCAGGATAATACAAAGTGACATCCTATACAGGACAAAATACAACCTCCTTTTTGCGATTTAAAAAAAAAAAATTATTACATTTGTTAATACATACATAGGAACAAAATCTGGAAAAAGAATATAGGGGCACCTGGGTGGCTCAGTCGGTTGAGCGTCTGACTCTTATTTCAGCTCAGGTCATGATCTCAGGGTCGTGAGATTGAGCCCCAGGCATCCGGCTCTGCGCTCAGCGGAGGGGTCTGCTTGTCCCTCTCCCTCTGATCCCCGCAGCGCCCCCCCACCTCCACCGCCCAGTGCTTGCTCTAATAAATAAATAAAATCTTAAGAAAAACAAAAAAAAGAATATAAAGTACAGCTTCAGGTAAAATGTTTGATTAGCAAAACATGTCTTCCACTCCAAGGACCTGAAATCCTTCCTCCTTCTGATGATAAGTGAGTGTGATATTCTGAGCCAACATGCAGCTCTGAGGCCGAGTTGCCCAGGGGCTTCAAACCGCAGCCTGGTGACTTCAGCTCTCGGCCCTTCAGTTTCGCCCGCTGTAAAATGGGGTGAGACCAACTGCCTCGCAGTACTGTGCCTGGAACCAAGGAGGTCCTCCACTGCCGGTCAAGCGCCTTCCTTTCCCATCCTTGGCCTCAGGATCCTTCCCTCTCTGGCTGTGAGAAACTGGGACACTTTTTTTTTTTTAAAGATTTTATTTATTTATTTGACAGAGAAAGACACAGCGAGAGAGGGAACACAAGCAGGGGGAAGTGGGAGAGGGAGAAGCAGGCTTCCCGCCGAGCAGGGAGCCCGATGCGGGACTCGATCCCGGGACTCCAGGATCATGACCTGAGCCGGAGGCAGTCGCTTAACCAACTGAGCCACCCAGGCGCCCCTGGGACACATTTTGATCATCTTTGCAGTCATGTTAACTCTTACTCGGTTCTCTTCCTGTCCTTTGCTCTGATTTCCCATTTTGTGTGCCACACTCTAAACGCCTTTTGTTTTAAATTGTCTCAAATCCTTTCTGGAAAGAGGCAAGATCCAAATAAACATCTTAAAAAAAAAAAAAAATACAAAATCTCTCCAACTACTGCATTCCAGAAGCCAATTTTGGGATGTGAATTCTCTCCATCCTCCTCCAAACTCCTGTTTGCTTTCGGTCCAGAATTAGAAGAAAGCTCTAGTCAAGTGAGACATTAAGCATCTGCACGTATCTGCAGAGGCCGCAGGCTGGCCCAGTAAAGATTCTGCCCGGCACTAAGTGAACCCCACACCAGAGACCCCTGGGGGAGCCAGTGACCCACATGCCCTCCACAAGGGCTCTGTGTCATCTGGGAATCTCCCCCATTCACATGACATCTTGCATGGAGTGGAGAGTCAACCAGATACTGGACGATTGGAAGAGTAAGGTTCCATTTGCACTGCAATCGCTGGAAAAAGATTTATGAACCCACAAGAACAAAACTTAGAAGGGGTAGCAGCTAAAATGCAGACTTTATTTCCCCCAAATTCACAGCAGATTGAAAGCTACCAGTACCAGCCCTAGAAGAGCCCACAGGAGCCACCTGGCTGCCTAAAGCTCACCCACTCATCCCAACCTGGCTCTCCACAGGCCCTGGATATGTGGGTGAATGCCAATTTTTACATCTGTTTTAAATATATATTGCCATTAAAAAAGGTCTTAAATATAAAAAAAAAAATAATTCACCGATAACAACAGAAGTACTTGTGCTTTTAGAACGGAAACATCTTAAAATAAGAACAATGCATATTTATGATGACACATCACAGTTATAAATGTTCTAACCTGGCTCTATTAAAGATGTGTGAAATAGAATGGCTTGTAAGTTTGAAGATGACAACATCAAACAGATAGCACCAGCTGGCAACTTTTAAGAGCTCACAAACTGACCACTATTTAATACTTTGCAACTATTCCTGAAGATTCTATTTTGGAATGACCAGTAAAATAGTTCAGAAAAGAAGAACCATCTCTTAAAAGGCAAAAGATATGTATTCTTTGCTCCTATTCAGAAGATCCAATTTCCTGAGCTAAAAACCCCCGCCAAAAGTAGATTAGTCTTTTCTGAGTCAAACAACTTTTCATTTATTCAAAACCAGGGTTGATTGAGAAGACAAGCGACAAAAATTACAACAGCTGCTAAGCAGCAGGCTCCACAACATGGGACAAAATAGACACGAAATGACAAACCTCTAAATAGACTGGGTCCTTATCAAAGAAACTAATCAGACTTGACCCATCAACACGATTCCACATTACCATACTAAAAATTCCAAGCACCCGCCATCCAAGAACTTAATTTGGAAATTTACTGAGCAAATTTGGCTGTCCCGAGATGTCACCCCTTCCCCAAAACCATCCTACTGTGGTAGAATCACTCATTCTGTTATGAATGGAGCCCAGGGGGAATATGGCTTGTGTGTGGCCAACCCAAGCCGAATCGATCATCTTGCTATTGAGCTTAGACGTACAGTGAAGAACAGGACTCGGGCACTTTCAGAAAACTCTTCTGGACTTTTAAAAACGGTACCAAGTCAAGAAGTTCCAAAAGCATCATTAAAGGTCAAAAACTAAGAGTCTTCAAGTCTCCATACCAGATGACTTGTTATGAACTAAACACCAGGGTCAGCAGAACACTATAAACAATTTAAGGCCAAAGTCACTACCCAGGCTATGCCAGACAATCCATTCACAGCACCTGCTTTTGTCCAAAAGCATGACTCCATCCCAGACTTTAACTACTCAGAGACGCCCAGTGAGGTACTGATCCCCCAAAAATGTGGCTTCTCACCTAATGAACCTGGTAAGTCCTCCAGGGCAAGGCTTCTCAAACCTGCCTGCCCATCAGAATCACCTGAGGAGCTGCTTTTTTAAAATAAACACATTCGGGGTTCCTGGGTGGCTCAGTTCATTAAGTGACTGCCTTCGGCTCGGGTCATGATCCCGGGGTCCTGGGATTGAGCCCCACATGGGGCTCTCTGCTCGGCCGGAGGCCTGCTTCTCCCTCTCCCACTCCCCCTGCTTGTGTTCCCTCTCACGCTGTCTCTCTCTCTGTTAAATAAATAAATAAAATCTTTAAAAAAATAAACACATTCATAAAAAAAAAAAAAATTGAGTGCCTACTATGTGTCAGGCACTGTTCTAGATACTAGAAAAACAGCAGAGACTGTAACAGACAAAAAATCCCTTGCCTTCATGGGGCTGGAATTCTAGTGGAATGAACAAGAGTAAACATTAAGCAGTCTGAAAGGGTAAAGTGCATCTCACTCCCCTCCCAACCATTCAGGGAGCTATTTAAAAATTCCAGTGACCCTGAGTGAGGTGCAGAGATCTACATTTTTAGGGAGCTCCCTGGGTGATCTCATGCGGCCAGCACAGTCCTGAGACCCACCGCAGATGAAGGTGCAGAGACAAAGAGGCTTCCTGCGTCGGCCAGATGAAAAGTTTCTACAGCAGAGGTGCCCTGAATACAGCCAACCCTCCTGCTGTTTGCCGTTTTTTTTTTTTTTCAGTGACTACCTGGACAGGACAGTCATCTGCCTACCACGCCAGGATTACCGGCAACAAAGGGCCGGAAAGGAACCAGTCCATCAGCACGGAGGCAACCATCCTGTGCGGAAGGACGTGCGAGGTCCCTGCCCACAACGACCAGCTGCAGGTCACCCGAACGGCAATCACCAAGGCATGGTAATCAAAGGCCGGGGAGCCAGGAGGAGGAAAGAGCCCTACAGTGAAACAGTCCTAAACAATGCGATCACCCTGCAGATGGCAGAGAAAGCACAGCAGCTGACAGACAAGCCTGGCTTGGAGCTATAACGGACTTGCTCTTTTAAAGCAAAGACATTCAGGCCAATAGAGACAAACCCTGTTAATGGCACAGCTGCAGATGCTAATTAAAGGGCAAATCTTACATGTGTTCAGTTTGGAAGGAGCAGCGGCTTCTCTGCTGGTGTTCGCATCTACACCCCAAGAACAGGGATGGCAGTGCCCATCAATTGTGTTGCCTTCGAAACCAAGGACATGTGTGTGTGTGTGTGTGTGTGTGTACCCACATGCACGTGCATGCACGTGCACATCTATGTATGCTCGCATGCACACGTATCCATATGCGGGGAGGAGGTGAGTATCTAATCGTTCTTGTACTCTGTTCCAGTTCGCACAGGGCGTCATTAGCTGTGCTGGCCACCCCTCTAGCAGCTCGCCCTTGAAATGCTTGCACTACAATCAGCATGCCTGAAAGTACCACGGGAATGTAATGATGTTATTGGCCTTGTTATCTGCCCTGTGCAGTGTTCCCGATCTTTGGCATCGGGGAGGAAGGAAGAGATCCTGGAAGCAGAGTGGTCCCTGGCAGAGACCTTAAGTTATTCCTCTTGAAGGGCAAGGTCACCAAGAGAAAAAGAGAGAAGACCCTTTATTTCAGAAAATACGAATCCCAGCCTGACTCACCCATCTATTCAAAAGATCCTCATTGAGCACCAAATCATCCAGAGCCTTGGCAAGACACAGATAGCACACTCAAACTAGGTAACTGAGGACATGGTTAATGAAGCACCCCGCACTGGTGAAGAATCCCAGGGCCAGTTAACAACAGGGGAGTAGGTACCACTCCTCCACCTGAAAGAGCCAAGTGCAAGGAACAGGATCTCAGGTTTTTCACTACTGCTGAAGGAACGAAAGGAAGAAGCAGTACCCAGAAAGGAACTGTAGCTAGCTATAGCCACAGGACCAAGGTTTTCAAAGTGGGGGCCCCAGACCGGCAGCAGCATCTGGGATCTGGTTGCAAATTCTTGGGCCCCATCCTAGACCTACTAAACCAGAAACTGTGACAGTGGAACCAGGCAAACTGGGAAAATGGAACGAAATTTTGACTCTTAAAACTCCAAACGCATTCACTTGAAATATGCCTCAAAAGAGCAAGACACAAAACAACTGTTTTGAAGGCACAAAGGACCCCCCAGGGCAATAACACACTCAGCAACTGAAGTGGGGTCAATAAGAGGTATTAATATCTCATTTTGCCAATGAGAATGTTGAAACTGAAAAGGCCAATGACTCCAGAGAGACCAACCAAGGAAGAGTAATAAAACGAGAACCTCTATTCTAGTAACAGCTTCTTTCCGACGGGCAGCCAGCTTCCAAACCCCAGCTTCCCAAGCGGCAACATGCGAACATGCTGGTAAGTTTTGAGACATGCCTGAAAACTGGATAATCTTATCCGAGAGATCAAAACAGCACATGTCTCGCTGTCAAAACTATCATAAGCTGCCACATTTCACTAAAATAAACAATGAAGTTCTATTTATTAACTCTCTCCAGACTCCCAGTCACAGCATGGGCTGGTGTTTATACAGGTCACTGCCCAGAAACCGCTAACCTCCAAACTGTGCCTACACCGGAAGGAAATACTCCCCATGTGATTGCACAACCTTCGGTGGAAAGCGAGACAGGAAATATAAGCGAGACAGGAAATATAAGCGAGACAGGAAATATAAAGAACTAATCCCAAGTAGGACCTCAGGGCCAGGGTCAGACTGGCAGTGCTTTGGGATGCAACAGTGTAACGTAATGGGTAAGAATATTGGAGGTGGATCGAGGGGGCCTGGCTTCAAAACCCAGATCTATCTTTTATTACCCTCAAAACAGACTATAACTTGCCCCCCAAATCCATTCTTCCCTTAGCTGGATATTGGCCATGCAGCTAGACGGTACTGATGTGAGGTCATGTGATGAAGTTCTGGTCAACAAAATAGGAGAGGAAATGATGTGTCCCACTTCCATATCGTGCTACGTAAAAGGAGTTTTCTTGTTCTGCTCTCCACCCCTTTCTCCTGCCAGCCAGGGGAAACAAGAACATCAAATGCCCAACTCCCACCATGTCAGGGGGACAACATCCTAAGGGATGAGGAGCCACAAGATAGAAGGAACCTGGGTCTCTGAATTATCAACATACAACAGAGCTGCTCCATCAGCCTGGACTGTACTTTGGTATCTTTTTGTTACAGTAGCTTAGCCTATACCTTAACTAATACATCCTATATGTAACTGGGGAAGAAAAGTTTGGAATGAACAGAGGGAGGTTAATGTGAGGTCACTGTAAGGAAAGAAGATTCATGGGTCAGTTATAGGCGCAGAGCAAGAGCAGCCCGAAAGACCCCCAGTACGAAAAACATCAGTACAAAGCCAGCAACCTTTAAGAATCTCACAAAGCATTCAGATACAACAAGACTACATATAGTGAGTTGCAAAACAATGCTTTCTTTGTAAAGATCAGCTCCTTCCTGGAAGGACACTGGTGAAGGCATCTGTTATATGGAACTGAACAGATTTCATCATGAACCAGATCAACAAAGCGCTGTTTCCATGGGCTGCCTGCCAGAATACAGAACTAGCCTTGTTATATAGAACCAGACATTAACAATACAATGGGCTTCATTACAATTTTCTGTATACCAGAAAATGGCAAGCCACATTCATTGGTATGTAATGACAAATAGGAAATTTTTAACCATCAAATTTCAAAAGGATCCAAGTTCAATTTCCTTGCACTCTGCTCCAAATTTTGAAAATCCCACTGGATCTAACCTGAATTACATACTTTAGAGAATAAAATTTACACTCCTAATGTGTGATTTCCATAACACAATAAGTTAATCTGTATGTAAATCAATTTCTATGAAATAAATCATACGTTCTTCCAGTAAATGCTTCTTAAGCATATACTTGGAGAAGCCTTACTGGAAGCAAGCGAGACATAATCCCTCCCTTCAGGGATGGAGTAGCCTGGTGGGGGAGCCCAACACCCACTCCTGAAGAGGAGGAACAGGGTGCTATGAGTCCACAGCCAGAAGGGCATCCCTCCCAGAAGTAAAGGGGCCAGGAAGAGCTTCTGGAAGAAGTGACATCTGGTCCACGGCCAGAAGGAGAAATAGGAGTTAGCCAGAGAAATAGGGAAAGAGGAAATGGCACAGAGAAAGGTCAGACGCCAGTTCAAAGAACAAAAAGAAGGTCAAGATGAGTATAAAGTGCAAGGTGAGGGGTGCCTAGGTGGCTCAGTTGGTTAAATGTCTGGCTCTTGGTTTCGGCTTACATCGTGATCTCAGGGTCATGGGATGAACCCCAACATCAGGCTCCACACTGAGCATAGCGCCTGCTTAAGATTCTCTCTTCCTTGGGGTGCCTGGGTGGCTCAGTCAGTTAGGCATCCAACTCTTGATTTCAGCTCAGGTCATGAGCCCAGGGTTGTGGGATCAAGCCCCACGATGGGCTCTGTGCTCAGCGGGGAGTCTGCTTGAGATTCTCTCTCGCCTCTCCTCCCTCTGCCCCTCCCCCACCTCTAAAATAAATAAATCTTTAAAAAAAAAAAAGATTCTCTCTTCCTCCCCCCCGTCCCTCCTCCCGCCCCCATCTCTTGCACTCTCTTAAAATACAAGTTAATTAATTAATTAATTAAAGTGAAAGGAGAGAAAAGGTAAGCAACAAGTCTAGAGATATATGGGAAAAGGCCTTGTAAACCACATGGAAGAGTCTGGACTTCATCCAGAGGGCAGCAGGGAGTCTTAAAGGGTTTTAACAGTGGGATGACTTGGCTGCAGTGTGTAGAAGACCTGGGGGAAGGGCAAGACAGATGGCAGGAAGAACACTTAGGAGGTTACTGCAGTAACGCAGGCAGAAGAAGGTGGCGGCCAGAACTCACCCAGTAGAAGCAAGAATGGAGAGAAAAGGTAGCTTTGAGAAATATACAGGGCACCAATCCTACTTTTTTTTTTTTTAATTTTATTATGTTATGTTACTCACCATACAATACATCATTGGTTTTTGATGTGGTGATCCACGATCTATTGTTTTCGTGTAACACCCAGTGCTCCATGCAGTACTGCCCTCCTTAATACCCATCACCGGGCTACTTCTTTTACTCATTGATTTTTAAATGTCTCTTCAATTACACTGCATTTGCATTACAAATGAACGGTTAACTGCCAGGGAGCTTAGGATGATCTGTATGCTTCCCTGAACTTCAAAGGTTTGGTGATTTGTAAATGGTCAATAGGTACAATGGAATTCTGGAACTTCAGATGCCAATACAGATCTACGCTCTTCTTGTACAGAATGTATTTCCAGACTTAAAAATGTCGAGATTTTAGAAAAGTAAAATGGTGTGTATACTTTATTTTATATTATGTGACACCCTAGCGTAGGGTTTTGGGATATCTCCCTGTACCCAAATGCATTCACAATTTTGAGGCAAAATGTATGAAAAGTCACACTAAAGGGAATGAAGACGAGATTTGGGTCAGGTTTTGCTAGAGTTCACATCAGGTTTTGCTGTCAAATAAGTAACAAAAGAACTTGAGGTATTCGGAGCTCTGGGTGTTTCAGAATTGCAGATAAGGGATGGTGGATCTATCTTAGCTTCTATGCTGAGTTTGGATATTTGTAAGAAAACTGTGCCCTTAGCAAGCATTTTACTCCGAATTACCAATGCACTTGAGAAGAGAATGC
The DNA here is from genome assembly GCF_011800145.1 of Mirounga leonina. NCBI lineage: Eukaryota > Metazoa > Chordata > Mammalia > Carnivora > Phocidae > Mirounga > Mirounga leonina. The sequence continues at coordinate 15,638,026 of NW_023270436.1, forward strand.
AGAGAAGGAAATAATTACAAGATCCCATCAGCGATACCCAACTGAGCTACTAAAGAAGGGTGTAAAAATGTCGTTGCAGGGGCACCTGGATGGCTCAGTCGTTGGGCATCTGCCTCTGGCTCGGGTCATGACCCCAGAGTCCTGGGATCGAGCCCCGCCATCGGGCTCCCTGCTCCGAGGGAAGCCTGCTTCCCCCTCTCCCTCTCCTTCTGCTCGTGTTCCCTCTGTCAAATAAAATCTTAAAAAAAAAAAAAAAAAAAAAAGTCGTTGCAGCCAGGTATCAATGTGTTGAGGCAACGAGATCATTCCCATCTTGTAAGATGGTGGCTGGAAAACCTGAGAAGACAGTCATTAAGCCCAGAATGCTGATGCTAGTGGCGAAATCCAGATGGAAGCCCCCCCCCCCCAGCCAAAAGGCCCCAAAAAGAAAGCCCCCTGCCCCTGGGAGATGTCTTAGCAGAGGAGAGGCTGACATTCCCAATCCCTGAGGTATTCCAGCAAGGCTGTATCCAAGAGCAAGTCCACAGGGGTGAATTCCACGATTACAAAGAAAGGGAGGTTCCACCACTGGGACAAAGCCAATTAGCAGGGATAAAAAATGGTGGCCCCAAAGAGATTAACATTTTTGAAATGACGAAGTATTACCCTCTTGAAGATGCACTTTGTCTGGGTCTTCCATCCAGATGAAGAGAAATACAAGCTTACAGAACGATGCGAGGCAAACCAGAAAACTGGGGACTCTCAACTTTTGCCACAAATCGGGGCCCTTGCTAGTTCCAGGACCGCCTGTGTTCTGTGTTGCCTTGAACACAAAAAGGACTGCTTGCAGAGCTGAAGTTAAAACATCCAAAACAATAATAACAAACAAATAAATCCCTGCTGTTTCAAGGGATTTTCTTTTCTGAGAGCTAATGAAGAAGTCTGTTAATACACCCAAACACGAGGGGCTCTAGAAGATACAGAGAGCACAAGGCAAATGTTGTGTATGCAAGAAATATCCTAGAATGTCAGTGAGCCTAAAACATACCAAGGTCAGTTATGAAGGTCAGGGATCCATGCCCCATGTCTCAAGGAAAGAAAGTTCCAAAGACATATTCAAGGAAAGGAAGTTTCAGGCCCTAAACAACAGGCATAGTGTTGGTCCTCAAGAAGCATGTGGTTAGGGCGCCTGGGTGGCTCAGTCGGTTAAGCGACTGCCTTCGGCTCAGGTCATGATCCTGGAGTCCCGGGATCGAGTCCCGCATCAGGCTCCCTGCTCGGCGGGGAGTCTGCTTCTCCCTCTGACCCTCCCCCCTCTCATGAGCGCTCTCTCTCTCTCATTCTGTCTCAAATAAATAAATAAAATCTTTTAAATAAATAAATAAATAAATAAATAAAATAAAATAAAAAAAAAAGAAGCATGTGGTTAGTGCAAGGCCAGTCTCCCAACACATCTGTATGAAAACACCTTCGCTCAGAAGGCTGGGTAGTGCTGTGGGCGGCGGGAGTCGGGGGGGTCAGGGGTCTTCTCTACCAGCACTGCGTTCTCAACTAATATGAAACCAACGCAAATAAACTGTTTATTATAGGTCAGGAATAAAGGCAATAAAGTCCCCCAAACTACCCTATGGATGTTCAAAATAAATAGGAGTCCATCCCTCTCTTACCTTCTCTATGTGAGGCTCTATAAAAGTTTCTCTCCATTCAAGGTAATAGGATGGTCGTGTTTGAAGGGCTGAATCAGGAACAAAAATTGTTTCTGGGATACATTTTTTTCCTTTAGGAATCTAAACCCCCAAGAACCTAAACAAGGCCCCAAAATGAATTTTAGCCTCGTATACGTTATGCTACATGTACATTAGAAATACTATGGCACTGTTCAAAAGGATGAGGCAGATCTGGGGGAGGACGGTGGGGAGTGGGGGAACTGGGTGCTGGACATTAAGGAGGCCACGTGATGTAATGAGCACTGGGTGTTATATGCAACTGATGAATCACTGAATTCTACCTCTGAAACTAATAATACGTTATGTTAATTAATTGAATTTAAATAAAAAATTAGAAAGAAAAAAAGAAAGCTGTGGCAGGGAGGCAGTTCCCCTTTCCAGATTCATTTACAATTAATTGCAAAATTCTATAACTATCCTCTGAATCACATCTAACACTCAAATGTTTTTGTTGTTGTTGTTTTTTTAATATTTTATTTATTTATTTGACAGAGAGACACAGCGAGAGAGGGAACATAAGCAGGAGGAGTGGGAGAGGGAGAAGCAGGCTTCCCGCTGAACAGGGAGCCCAATGCAGGACTCGATCCCAGGACCCTGGGATCATGACCTGAGCTGAAGGCAGACACTTAACGACTGAGCCACCCAGGTGCCCCTAACACTCAAATGTTTAATGATACCAAAGCACAGAATAAACAAAACAAGGTGTGATGTGCCTTCATGTGCCACACACTGCCATGGGCAAAGGCAAAAATAAATGTCGGAGGGGGCGCCTGGGTGGCTCAGTTGGTTGGGTGACTGCCTTCAGCTCAGGTCAGGATCCTGGAGTCCCAGGATCGAGTCCTGCGTCGGGCTCCCTGCTCAGCGGGGAGTCTGCTTCTCCCTCTGACCCTCCCCCCCCATGCACTCTCTCTCATTCTCTCTCAAATAAATAAATAAAATCTTTAAAAAATAAATAAATGTTGGAGGTAATAAAATATTGACTAATTTTAATAGAAAACAAAACAAAAGAATGAGGCAGATCTGTATGTGTACGTGCTGACATGGAAAGATGTCAGGGGTAAATTGCTGAAAGGCAAAAAGCAAGCTGAGGAGCAGAGTAGAAAGCAATATACACCAATTTTGTAAAAACAAACTATATACATGTGTTATAAATACAGACATAGAAATATTTTTTCCATTAGGGTCAGGAAGAACATACATAACCATTAATACGTTTTCCTAAGGAAAAGGATTAGAAAGAAAGGTAGGGGCGCCTGGGTGGCTCAGTTGGTTAAGCGTCTGCCTTCGGCTCAGGTCATGATCCCAGGGTCCTGGGATCGAGTCCCGCATTGGGCTCCTTGCTCAGCAGGGAACCTGCTTCTCCCTCTGCCTGACACTCCCCCTGCTTGTGCTCTCTCTCTCTGACAAATAAATAAATAAAATCTTGAAAGAAAGAAAGAAAGAAAAGTAGAGAACCTTCCCTTCTATTTCATACCACTCTGCAGTGCTTGCATTTTCTTAAAATCACAATGCATTATCTCAATTTTTAAAAATTAAAAAATTTAATGACATTCACTAGATTTAGTGGTGATCATTTTGCAGCATAGACAAATACTGAATCATTAGGTTGTACACCTGAAACTAATATAATGTTGTATGTCGATTATGACTCAAAAAAAAAAATTAAAGCAAGATTCTAGGCTACTAAAGGTCATATCAGACTATTCCCAAATAAATGACTTCTCATTATTGCCCTTTAAGCCATGGCTACAATACCCAACAATAGATGGGGCTGTCTCTAAATGGACTAGCCCTTAATCTTTAGGACAGGAGAATAGGAAGATACCTCAAAGTGAGGAAAGCAATTTGATGGACCGTACGGGCAAGAACTACATCCAGTTCTACATCTGTGATATCTGAGTGTCAGCACTGGACTAATTCTAGAGAGATGGATGGAAAGACTCACCAGATAAAGGCTATTTTTGTCCTGAAAGGCGTACTGTAACTGGGGGATCCAAGGGCTTGTGCTCCGAGATAATATGTTCCGTTCTTCCTCAAAAAATGAAACCTAGGGGGAAAAGAAACTCTTTAGACAATTATAACAGCATTGGGGTAGGGTGGGGAGAATGCCCTATCCTCTCTCTGTAAGCCAAACTAATGTCTCTAGTTTAAAAAAAGAAAAACCATCCCTTAGCCCAGCACTTGACAAATTTCATTCATTTGCCTACTTTGCTCAACATTTTTGCCAGATTTGTATCTTATTTGTCCAATTATTGGCTGAACCCCTCCCCTTAAAGTCAACTCACTTCTTTTAAATCTACGTATATTTCTCTTTCTCTTCTTCTTCACCTCCTCTCCCTGAACAATTCAGTCCTAAAGCCATTACGTGGTGCAGAACAAGGTAAGCATCCATGACAGGTGGTAGGAAGAGAGGGCCACGGTGGCCCAGAACAGGGTGCCAGGCCCAAGCAGTGTGAGGAGGGCAGCGACCATGTGTAAGGGCAGTCCAATATCGGGTATCAAGGGCCCACATAGGGTGAGGAAGGCATCCACATGCAGGGATGGCCTGGAAAAGGGCATCTGAGCCCACCAAGGGGAGGAGTGGCAGCAAAGACAGGAGACTGGATGCATACAGATGCATAAAGTAAGCTAGAATATTAAGGGAAGAGAAGAGAGCTACAAATACAGAAAGGGTGAACACTAGAATAAACTCAGTGAAGTTGGATTGGACTTGGAGGTACTGGTGTGAACACATGGTTTTTCAATATACAGAGACAGAGAAATAAATATCGATGTAAATGTGTGTACAGAGGTAGGTGTATTCCCTGGCTCTGTCCACTGAAAGGGGTCTGGAAGCTGTGATACCCCAATAGCAATAAGGGCATCTAGTGCCCAGATCTTGGCTTCTAAATACCCTCTTACACTGAAAGTTATTGCTCATCTTTGAGAAATAACTGATGCAAGGGTGGGGCAGGCAAGAGCCTGAACATCTTGTTGTGCCAGAAAGCAAAAGACAACCCAAAGAAGGGGATGTGTCAAAAGACGCAAAAATCAACCTGAAGAGAGTCTCGTGGCCCAACTTAGAGGACAGTTTGAGTATAAAAATACATAATGACAATAATGGCTTGAACTCATTGACTTAAACAGGAAAATGCAAATCCACACAGCTATAAGTTAATAAATTGAAAGTTTTGTGAGGAACAGGTGCTTCTAGTTCGAAAACACTTCCCTACAGAACACTAATGTAATGACGAAACAGACAGGGCTGACCCCACAGTGAAGCATGGCAGATACCTAAGTGAACGTTGACGTGAACGCGACAAACTGAAACAAAGTCACCTGTTGGGATGCAACGAGAACAGGGCATCTTGTCTGTGATATTCCTGCCAAAGATCTAGCACCTGAACTTGAGCAACATTGGACATATCTATATTTTACAAAGTAAGTGGTCTCTAATCTTCAGAATCGCCAAGATCATGAGAGTCCAGGGAATATTGAGAAGCTGGTTCAGAATGAAAAAGACAAAAAAGACAGGACAATTAAATGCTATGTGGGATCCTGAGCTGGACACTTTTGTTCTAGAGGAACATGAAACAACCAGTGGAACATGAATGGGGTCTGAAGACTAGACAGTGGTAATGGAGCACTGTTTCTCTCCTGATTTTGATGGTTGTATTGTGGTTCATGGGACAGCGTCCTTATTGTAGGAAATGCACACTGAAGTCTTCGGACGTAATGGGGCATTGGGTTGGCAACAGATTTTCAAATGGCTCAGGAAGAAAAAAGTTGTTCATACTCTGTGCTAGTTTTCCATGTCAACTTGGCTAGGCTACAGCACCCAGCTATTCAATCAAACACCAATCTAGGTGTTGCTGGGGAACCACAACCCAACTGCCGTAATCTCCTGCTAATGATCTGAGGTCCTTCTCCTTTCCCGGCACATAAAAGGTGTGCAGTGAAGGTTGGCCAAACTGAAGAACCTACATCTTTACTTGCTCACTGTGGACTCTTTGTTTGAGCCCTGAAGCTTCTGTTAAAATAAGTGGGCTCTGAGGACTCTTCTGGTTCTCACCAAGCCCTGGGCAGCTGTGCTGGCCTCTCCTGGTGACCGGTCTTGCTTACAGGATAGGATGTGCCCCTCCTGTCTCCTTCTCTGGCATTTCCTTTCACTCACTCCCTGTGCTGGTTTTTCTCTTCTCATGCCCTTAAATTCCAAAGCCTTGCCATGGCTCAATTAAAGATTCTACTTTTCTTCATATTCACTCTCTTAAGGAATGGTTGGGTAGCTTTCATTAGCTCCTGTGTGTGTCTGATTTTAAAAACCCCCCAGCCCACGCAGAGCACCTGGGTGGCTCAGTTGGTTAATCCTCTGCCTCTCTATCTCAGCTCAGGTCTTGTTCTCAGGGTTGTAAGTGCAAACCCCGCACTTTATTTCAAAAAAAATAAAACTAAAAATAAATTTAAAAAAAATAAAAGGAAACGAAAAAATAAAAACCCCCAGCCCATACCTCACACAGGGTCATTGAGAGTCCTTCACCTCAAGGAAGGCACATCTATTCGAACATCTCTATTGCTTGCCTGCAGTACAGTATATTAGATTGTTTTCTTTTTACATGCACTACTTCCCATATAAAACAAACACTGCAAGGTCAGGGCTACATTTAATGCCTCTTCTCAAAGACCTAGAAGCACACCACGCAGAACAGGTGCTCGGGAAGTGTGTCCTGATGATAGGTGGTGGCTTAGGTACTGGAAGCTTGAGTGAGCATCTTCCAGTCTTCCCTTCCAAATGATTTGCAACGTCCTGTCATTTCTCCTTTCGGTGAAGTTGTTCCGATTTCACTGCGAAACACAGGCTACGTCATTCTTGGACTCTGACAAGCAGCCTCCTGCCCTCCACTGCTCCTTTGACTGGAGGCCGCACAAAGTCACTAAGTCCTCAAACTCTGATCCCAACCTCCTCCTTCCAAAAGTGCAAACGATCCCCAACCGCCTCACAGAGTGAACTGCATTTCCGAAAAACAGTTCTTGGGGGATGGGCAGTTACCATGTCATAGGTACAGAGTTTCTATGTGGGGTGATTAGAAAGTTCCAGAAACAGAAAGCGGTTATGGTTGCACACAACATTGTAAATGCAATTAAGACCAGTGCATTGTACCTTAAGAAGGATTAAAACAGGGGCGCCTGGGTGGCTCAGTTGGTTAAGCGACTGCCTTCGGCTCAGGTCATGATCCTGGAGTCCCAGGATCGAGTCCCGCATTGGGCTCCTTGCTCAGCAGGGAGTCTGCTTCTCCCTCTGACCCTCCCCCCTCTCATGCTCTCTCTCTATCTCATTCTCTCTCAAATAAATAAATAAAATCTTTAAAAAAAAAAAAAAGGATTAAAACAGTAAATGTTATGCTATGTATATTTTGCCACAATAAAAAAAAGGTTCTTCCAATTTCCCGATGACCCTGTCCCCAACCAAATGTCTCATTTCTCCCCATTCCCTCTGTTCTAAACCACTACGACGAAAACACACACACACACACACACACATCTGTATAGCATTCTAGTACTCAATCCTCCGGAACATCTCACACACACACACACACACACACACACACTTCCACCTGCCGTCACGCCTCTCTGCCCAGAACCTACGTTCCCTGTCAGTGGTGTGAACCTCCCCTGACTGTCCCTGGCTCACCCACATCTCTCCTCACTCCATAGTTGGCGAATTTGCTCACTGCTCTCCCTTCTGCGATGCTTTAGCTGCTAGGCGCCTGCTTTACACATTTGCATTTTTCCTCCACTTTCCAAAGTTGTTTTTAAAACCTGTAACTAACAGCCATGGAGCTTCAATTCCTTCTGCAGGCTTCCCACGGAGCTGGGTACATTATCGGACACATGATGTGCACTCAGACGTCTGTAACTAATAAATTGCTCTGAACACCAAGGCTGATGACCGTCTCTCTAGAAACTCGGCAAATGAATCAATATGTCTGGAGCAGCAGGCTTGTTTAAAGAAAGAAAAATACCACAACCAAAAAGGGAAGTTCTTACCTGCTCTTAAACAAGCAACACCCTAGCCACAGAGTAATTGTATTTCATTTCTTCAAAGGCCTGTTTAAAAATCAAATACATATGCCCACAGCACAAAGAAAGAAAATGTGCCCCAAAGCGAATGTTGTCTAACCCCACAATATGCGTATCTCGAAATCCCCCAGCCAATGGTCAGGAAAGGTCATCTTAAATTCGTTAGTTAAAAGGCCATGTTGATTCTGAACAAAATACAACCAGAGAAACGTGATAAAGAAATCAAGGAGAGCTTGTGAGGCTTTCAAAATGAGTCAATATCAGTTCAAGAAGAAAAGCTGAGAACGTGAGAGAGCTTTCTGCAACCGTCATTAACCAGAGAGTCACCAAGGAAAACTTGTGTGATCCCAGATGTCAATTCCACAGATCATCACCTCTGCAGTGAACATTCTGGCACAGAAAGGGGAAAGGCCGTGGTGTTAAAATGCTCCTACCTGCTCTTGGGCCAACAAGGTCTTCTTCTTCATGACTTTCATGGCATAGATGTCCCCGGTTGCTCGCTCCCTTACCACCTGCACTTCGGCAAAGTGACCACAACCCACAAGACTTCGGACTTCAAAGTCCTTGGCTGAAGGCTGGAGCTCCTGTAACTCAGCGATGGTGTCAGAATCTGCAAGAGATGGAAGAGTTGCTCCCAGGTAAGGAAAGCATTTCAAATACATGCATCTTTATGAAAGCAAAAAAAAAAAAAAGAAGAAGAAAGAAAGGAAAAAGTGTTCCTATGTGTTCCCTCCCTGTCAAAAGACATTTAGTCACTTTCTCATCCGTCATGAATAATTATAAAATCAGCACAAAAGTGTTTTTATATGTTAAGTTAAAATTAAGGGCTCCAGAAATTCCAAAGCAGTTTCCATGGTAGCTATAATTTGAATCCTGTAGACTCAGAAAATAGGAGGAGAACACAAATCATGCTTCTCTTCCTCCTCTCTGAAGGGCTGCAGGGCAGTGTTTGGTCAAACATGTTTATAAGCATTTAGACTGGCTTATGATGTGACATAAGCAACACGATTCCCATCTCAATCCACTCTGGAGCGGACTTCCAGATCATTCCATCCTAAGTGCATTCTGCAGTTTTATCTCACTAACCCAGGTTTTATCCCACTATTTCATCTCCTGGATGCTGTCAGAACTACCTTCTTTCCCTTAATATATAGCAGTGCTACCAAAAAACAAAAAATAAAACCAACCAACAAACAAAAAAAAATGACGTCCTGGCATTTGCTCTGCAGAGTTGGCAGGTCACACCCCTGGAAGGGTTTACAACTATCTTTTTCTTAGCATATAGTCTTACTCCTTTTTCAAGTGCAGTCTCTCAGTCAGTATCTTAGTCCGCTCAGGCTGTTACCACAAAATACCTCAGATGAGGTGGCTTAAACAACAGGCATTTATTTCCTACAGTTCCGGAGGCTGGGAAGTCCAAGATCAGGGTGCTGGCAGATCGAGTTCCCGGTGGGAACCCGCTTCCTCGTTTATAGAAAGCTACCCTCTCACTATATCCTCACAGGATGGAGAGAGAGGGAACCCTGGTCTCTCTTCTTCTTCGAAGGACAATAGTTCCATCATGGAGGCCCCACCTTCCTTCGTGACTTCATCTAAATCTAATTACTTCCCAAAGTCTCCACCTTCAAATACCACCATATTGGAAATTAGAGCCTCAACATTTGAATCTGCAGGGGACATGAACATTCAGTCCATCACAGGTAGAGATCCTCCATGTATGAAGTATGGATTAAATGGATGGCAGATTTGAAATCTACCATATATTTATTGATGCTCTAAGAACACCAAGCTGGGACATCACTGGATATGCAACGACTCTAAGGATCTGAAAGAATGGAGCAGAACAGCTGTATCTGACTGAAAAATTCAATTCTTCACATGATAGAGAAACTCCATATAGAGAAACAGGGGTTACACTCCAAAGGAAGACAAGAGGAACACATAATCAAAATTATCCTGGAGAATCCCTCAGAAAGGTGCCGTGATGAAGACCAAGAGACTCCTGAATTCCCACACGGACACTAAAGTCCTCCGGGCACTAGAGTGGGTTGCCATGTCCATGGTTGGGCACCAGATAAAGCCAGGAGGCTACATTCTAGAGTTACACTCAGCTTGGCAAGTTATTCACACAATGAGAGGAAATGAGTCCAATGAAGGGGAAAATCATTTCATACCTATAGTTGTTGGGCAGCATATTGATAAATTAGTCAATGCAGTTTTAATTGCTACCCACCCCCTTTCTTTGTGGCACGAGTGGAGTTGAATTCACTTGGATCAAAGGCACACATGATGAACCCCACTGCACTGGGTACCTTCCCAGCCACAGACCACACCTTTCTCTTCAGCCAGTCAACCTGAAAATACCTCCCTTTGGTCCCTGGGGGAATCAGGCAAGAGTGCTGGGTAGATCCGAATAAATTCACCATGATCACTGTAAAAAATCAATCTAAAGCGCCTTCATGGAGAATTCCATGCAGAAGCAAAGCTGAAAGCTGCACAATATTTTCCTTTTGCCCTGACATCCCTGTGCCAAGTCCCGTCTTTCTTCCCTGCTCTTTTTCCAAGTTTCTTTCAGACCAGGTATTTGAGGTTTGAATTATAATTCCCCAAATATGCTGGCTTGCAACTTTCTGGGTTGAACCTGGTTTTATTATTGCTTGCCCACAAAGCCAACCTCTCTCGATTCTCTGCTGGGCCTTGTGTCCCCAGGTTGCTTATAGCATTTGTCCAACTTAACTCTGGATCCGTGGCTGGTAACCACCAGGCATTTCAATCACGTGAGTAGACAAACTGCTACAGGCAAAACCACAAGAATACTCAGGATTATGAGGAATAATTCCAAATGTCTATGTCTTTTTCCAAACGCTTTGGATTATTGAGGGGAACAGGTCAGATACTAAACTCAAGAGTATGATGATTGAAAAAAAAAAAAAAAAAGACCCTCACAACTTCCCTCCATACCAGCAGCTTCTATGACTCCAAAACCACATCCCACTTCAGCCCTGCACACTGTTAATTACAGCATTTAAGGACTGAATATTGAGGTGGAAACGAAGATCCAAAGCACTGTAATGAAAATGCAGTCAAAGCACGGCCTTGTCAGATAAACATTTGGACCCAAGGGCAAAAGCCAACACAGCTGAGTATATCCCTTCCTCTCCTGAAACTCAGTCAATTCAACATTTCAATTTCTAGGAATTTGTCCTTCACAGAAACATTAGCAGATGTGCTGGAAAACAAAACACAGCAAGATGCTCATCACGAGCACTGCTTGTAAAAGAAAAATAACCAGAAATGAACCTAAAGGTCCAGGGGCGCCTGGGTGGCTCAGTCAGTTAAGTGTCTGCCTTCAGCTTGGGTCATAATCCCAGGGTCCTGGGATCGAGCCCCACGTCGGGCTCAGCATGGAGTCTGCTTGTCCCTCTCCCTCTTCCTCTCCCTCTTCCTCTGCCTCTGCCCCTGACTCATGCTCGCTCTCTCTCTCAAATAACTAAACTCTTTAAAAAAAGAAAGAAAGAAAAAAGAAATGACCTAAAGGTCCATCAACAGGAAAGTGGAACCAACCTAAAGTCCACCCACATAAAAGAATATTAGGCACATGAAGTAGCTCAATCTCCACGAGAATATACATTCTTTAAGGGCAGGGATTTTTTTCTGTTTTGATCACACTATAAACCCAGTACCCAAAACAGAACCTGGCAGAAAACAAATGCTCCATAAATATTTGTTGAGTAAATATATTGCTAAGTGAGCAAAGCTAGTAGCAAAATATTACAGACATATGATCCGTTTTGTGTAAAATGAAACAAGAGTGATGTTAGAACATACATGGAAAGGGTTGATTGATTGCTAGAGCGTGTTGACTGGTACACAGGAGTTCACTATGCTATTCTCTTTACCTTGAGACATGCTTGAAAATTTCTATAATAAATATTTTATAAGGACCGAAAAAATTGCAATATTATGCACCAAACTGGTAACAGTGGATATCTCAGACAGAGGAGATTTTGAGGGATATTCTCTCATTTTGACCTTTTATATTTAACTTTGTATTCTGTTTACGATTAGGAAGAAAAAATTCTTAAAGTTATATATTCACCTATAAGTACTACAGTTGTGAACATACAGAAGCTTTTGCCTACAGTAAACATAGCTGAAAGAGCATAGGATTGCAGCTAATGTCAAATCACCAAGAGCAGTCCAATTTCAACAATTATCAACACTTTGCATGCATAATATGTTTATTTTTTTACACAAATTCTATAATACAATGCTTAAGGTTTTCCCACTTGGTTTGCTTAGCAATATAGTCATTCGACCAATATTTACTGAACATCTACCATGTGCCAGACACTGTTTTAAGCACTGGGAATAGAACAGTAATTAAGAAACAAAAATCTTTTCCCTGGTTCCCAGATCCGGGTTTCCTGCTCCCGGCCCTCCTTTGGCCCAAAGTTGGGGCACCTCTTCAGAGCTATACCTCCGTCTCATTTCCTCCAACAGTCCCAAAAGAAAATCTCCACCTCTATGACAAGATTCAAGAAACTTATGCAGCAGCAGCTGTTGGCCATTTTTCCCATTACATTCCAAAACAGAAACTCAAAAGCGGGAGGGGCGCATGGGTGGCTCAGATGGGTAAGCATCTGCCTTCAGGTCAGGTCATGATCCCAGGGTCCTGGGATCGAGCCCTGCATCAGGCTCCCTACTTGGCGGGAAGCCTGCTTCTCCCTCTCCCTCTACTGCTCCCCCTGCTTGTGCTCTCTCGCTCTCTCTGTCAAATGAATAAATAAAATCTTTAAAAAAAAAAAAAAAAGAGGGGAAAAAAGAAAACAAACAACCCTACTAATGTAATCACCCTTTTTCAATCACAGCCTCTCGGCCTTACTCCCCAGAAAGCCTCTTCAAAAATACAAAACAATTCCTTGCAAGAGAATTCTATTAGAAAAATCTACATTTCACTAAGCCTAAGTCCCCTGATTACTGAAGGAGTTTAGAAGACCCACTACTTTAAAGTAACCAGAGGGGAGGGGTGTCCGGGGTGGCTCAGCTGATTAAGCATCTGGACTCTGGATTTCGGCTCAGGTCATGATCTCAGGGTCATGGGATCGAGCCCCGTGTCGGGCTCCATGCTCAGCAGGGAGTTTGCTTGAGATTCTCTGCACCTCCCCCTGCTTGTACTATAAATAAATTAAATAAATAAATAAATAAATCTTTTTAAAGAATAAAAATTAAAAATTAAAAAATAAAATAACCAGAGGGCAGACTCCAGACTGATGAAGGTGCCTGTAGATGGCTTAATAAATTCGTCTGTCTCATAATTTCCCCTCCCCTCCCACTCCCTACTTAAAAATTTAAATATTCAAGAAGATAAGGTGGGAGTTTATTCAAACAAATATGGAAAAAAGAAAAGTACCCAAGTACATTTTAAAATTAAAGACACACAACATATTAAATATATGTTGAGGTTGATGGCCACAGTTATTGGGTTAACATTTATTATCTCTTACGTGTCAGGCAACATAAGCCTGGTCTGTGCACTAATTCATTCAATCCCTGCACAGCCTTATTACATATGTATTTTCCCCATCTTGCAGATAAGGAATCAGAAGAGACAAGGTACAGGTAAATCCCAAAGCTCACTGTGGTGGCCATACGCTGATTTTAGCTACTCAAAACCCCCAGCTCCTTTGGACACTTGCACATCCCCCATTCCATGAGACCCCGGTAATCAGGGTGCCCTGAACCCCTGGATACCCAGAGAAGTTCCCATCACACTTCATATCCTGGCCCAGTGCCTGCTCAAGGGGTAGGCAGATGACCCAGAGCAGAGCTAATTAGAATCTTTCATCGGGATTATACTAATATACACAGTGGACGATAAAAGTTGCACAGGGTATGGTACCCAGTCTCCAAAGATGGTGCCCAATGAATCACATGCCTCCTAGAATTCACGACCTTGTGTAGTTCCCTGGCACATGGAATTTGGGAAGCCCTATAACTCACTTCAAACAACAGAATGCAGCCAAAGAAATCCTCTGTCCCTTCCTGGCAGCTATGGTGCTTTGGAAATTTGGTGCCTGGCACCAAAGGGACCATGTAGATCAGAGGTCAGCAAGTTTTTGCTTGAAGAGCCAGAGAGTAAATATTTTAGGCTTTGTAGGCCATACAGTCTCAGACACAATGACTCAAATGCCTTGTTGTGAGAAAGCAGCCACAGAGAGTACATAAACAAAGGGCATGGCTAACAAGTTCCAGTAAAACTTTGCGTACAAGACAGGTATCCCAGGCTGTCGTTGGCTGACCTTGATGGAGAGACCACACGGAGAAGCCACATGGAGAGCAAGAGGCCCTGAGACTTCACAGAGACAGGGAAAGGCCCAGTCATCCCAGAGTCCTAGCTGAGTCCAGTCTTCCAGGCAACCCGCCAAACACTGAGCAGACCATCTTGGACATTCTAGACCAGGAGAGTCCCAGGTGCCTGCAATCTTAGTCAGAGTCCCATGGAGAGGAAAATTCCTCAGCTGAGCCCAGTCAACCCACAGATTCATGAGAGGTAATACAGTGATTACTGTTTTAGGCCACTATAGTTCAGGGTGCTTGGTTACACAGCAAGGTCGTATAAGGGAGGGTTTCTCACACTTGGCACTACTGAAATTTAGGGCCAGATAATTCTAAGCTGTGGTGGCTATTCTGTTGTTGCAGGAAGGTTAGCATTATCTCTGGCTTCACCCATTAGATGCCAGTAGTACCCTTCCCCTCCAAGCTGTGACAACCAAAAATAACTCCAGACACTGCCAAGAGTCCAGAGGGGGGCAAAATCACCACTGGTTGAAAAACACTGATGTAAGGTAATAAAATACAAAAGTGGGACACGGACACCAGCAGCCAACTCCCCCACCTCAAGGAAGACAAGAAGAGGGTGTGGGTAGAGCCGATTTATGCCTTTCATAGGCCCTAGGCATGCCTCCCTTCATCAAGTCCCTTCCTCCATTTAAAAAAGAAAAAAAAATCAAGGGGCGCTGGGGTGGCTCAGTCGGGTAAGTATCCAACTCCTGAGTTCAGCTCAGGTCTTGATCTCAGGGCCATGAGTTCAAGCCCCGCATCAGGCTCCACGTGAGGTGTGGAGCCTAATTTAACAACAACAACAAAAAACTATTAAAAAAAGTCAAAACTTATATTTTACTGTGACATTAACATAAAGATGAATATAACCCCTAATCATTATACATTATAATAATATTTTTCTTATTATTTCAAAATTAAATTAAACTAATGAAAAGAAGCTGTTTATTAAAATTAAATACTGTGGGCCCTAAGCACTGTGCCTGCTATGCCCACTAGATTATCAGCCCTGAGTGGGTACAAGGATGGAACCAGAGGACATCGTTTAAGACCCTGGAACCAGCCATGCCAAAAGTTTGACCCAACCCTGGGTTTCTCAGTTTCATGAGCCATACATTCACTTTTTGGCCTAAGCTAGTTTGAGTTGAGTTTCTGTCACCTGCAACCAGCAGACCTGACTTATCTGGTCTCCCAGCTGCAGCAGGTGGAAACTGGCCTTGAAACTGGGTCTGTCTTCCTCCGAGCAGAGTTCTTACCCATGACCACCAACCACTAACTCATCTGGCCTCCAGCATCTTTGCAGTTTTGTCTAGCAGAACAGTTTTCAAGAGAAAGTTCTCCAAACTTACACTTCCGGACAAAGTTGCTCACGTGCTTGATCTTCATCAGAGCAGGCTGACTACATTCTCCGAAGAGAACGAAGAGGGCATCTAATATCCCTTCTCGGGAAAGAGGAGACATCTGCTGTTGAGTCAGAAAGGGTGGTTTCCCCTAAAAACAGCAAACAGCAGATGGAGACACTGTCAATAACGAAAAGCTTTGATCAATAACATCCACACAGAGTAAATTACAAGCCACCAACTCTAACTGCTCACGACACACGCTAACAGCACAATTCTGGGGCTTCATTCTTTAAAGTGACATCAACTGAGTCATTATGTTATCACTTATAAGATTCCATTACTGTGGGTTTTTTCCACCAGCACCTGGGAAGAAAAACTTCACAAGCATGCCATTAAAAACAAAAAGCCCTTCTTTCTTTTTTTTTTTTTTTTATTTTTGAGAGAGAAAGAGAGAGAGAGAATGAGCAGGGAGGTGGGGGGGAGGTCAGTGGGAGCAGACTCACCGCTGAGAAAGGAACCCAATGTGGGACTGGGATCCCAGGACCCTGGGATCATGACCTGAGCCGAAGGCAGACACTTAACCGACCAAGCCTCCCAGGTGCCCAAGGCCCTTCTTTTTAACAGTCTGTGGCTCATGGGAACATTTACTCTGGACCCTGCTGGTTCTGAAATGTTTCCATGTCTCTACAACAGGACACAATGATTGCTACTTCTTTCGAGTGTGCCCAGAGGTTTGTTAATATAACTGAGGTTTCTTTAATTCACTTGAACAATCTAGAATAGTATGGGCAGAGTGATCATGCTAAAGCTGAACTTATTCATGATCTAGACCAACAGTTGCAAACTGGCAGACTGTATCCAACCCACATGTTTTGTTGGGCCTGCAGCATTTAAAATAATTTGAATTAGGGCACCTGGGTGGCTTAGTTGGTTGGGCAACTACCTTTGGCTCAGGTCATGATCCCAGAGTCCTGGGATCGAGCCCCGCATCAGGCTCCCTGCTCTGCAGGGAGCCTGCTTCTCCCTCTGACCCTCTCCCCTCTCATGCTGTTTCTCTCTCTCTTCTCGCTCTCTGATAAATAAATAAAATCTTTAAAAATAAATAAATAAATAAAATAAAATAATTTGAATTATCTGCCAATATTGAAAAATCAGGAAATTTTACCCAAAAGAGGTGGGATTTGGGGGTTCTCCTGAAACACTGGAGGACCGAGCCACATTGCCCCCACATCCCTGCCCAGTGATGCTGAGCTGTGGCTGAGTGATGCTGCCCCTCTGGGTAGTGATCGTGGTCTGCAGTTCATCACAGACCTGACTCCCAGTCTTCCAGGTGGCCCCTGTGACTCACCCATAGTCACTGCCTGGCCCCCAAAGACATGAGTTTGCAACCTCTGGTCTAGAACAATGATTTCCATGTGCCAGGCTATGGATTGTGTGGAGGTATCTCTGCAGAGATGGCCACCTACAGGCCCTCTCACTCTGTAGGTGCTTGGCACCGCTCTCACCAACAGCCAGAGTCTATTTCCCCGCCCCGTGAATCTGTGCTGTCTCGGTGACTTGCTTCAAGCAACAGGTGACACAAGTGACACTGTGTCAGTTCAGGGCAGAGCTCTAAAGACGCCTAGCAGCTTCTGCTTTTGCTCTTTTGGGAAGCCAGTCACCACGTAAAAAAGCTTAGTCTAGACCAGGGGTCAGCAAACTACAGCCCATAGGCCAATGTGGTCCACCGTCTGTTTTTATAAATAAAGTTTTATTGGAACACAGCCACACCCATTCACTTACATATTGTCTGTGGCTGCATTTGTGCTACAATGGCGGAGTTGAATGGCTGCAGCTACACCCAAAGCCTAAAATATTTATTATTTCTTTCTTTCTTTTTTTTTTTTTTTATTTATTTGCGAGAGAGAGAATGAGAGACAGAGAGCATGAGAGGGAGGAGGGTCAGAGGGAGAAGCAGACTCCCTGCCGAGCAGGGAGCCCGATGCGGGACTCGATCCCGGGACTCCAGGATCATGACCTGAGCCGAAGGTAGTCGCTTAACCAACTGAGCCACCCAGGCGCCCCTAAAATATTTATTATTTCGAGAAGAAAGTTACAAGGCCTGGGTCAGACTACTGGATAATGAAAGACCTCATAGA
Organism: Mirounga leonina; assembly: GCF_011800145.1. Lineage (NCBI taxonomy): Eukaryota > Metazoa > Chordata > Mammalia > Carnivora > Phocidae > Mirounga > Mirounga leonina. The sequence goes on from NW_023270436.1 coordinate 15,655,612, forward strand.
GAAGCCAGCTGGAGGAACACTGAGATGCCCTAGCCAGCAGTCAGTACCCAGATGTTCCAGCCCCAGCCAAGCTCCCAACACAATATGGCCTCTTGCGTGACCCCAGCTGATATCACAGGTTGAAACAGAACTGCCCAGCTGAATCCAAATAACCCACAGAATCATAAGATAAAATAAATCATCACTGCTTTAAACTCTGTGAGTGGTTTCTTACACAGCACTGGATACTAGAAACGGACTGGCTACATTTGAATCACTTGAAGAACTTAGCTAAAAAACAACAACAAAATTCTCTGGTGCTGGGGCACCTGGGTGCCTCAGTCGGTTAAGCGTCTGCCTTCAGCTCAGGTCATGACCCCAGGATGGGATCGAGCCCCGCGTTGGGCTCCCTGCTCAGCAGAGAGCCTGCTTCGCCCTCTCCTCCCGGCTCGTGCTCTCTGTCGCTATCTCTGTCTCTCTCAAATGAATAAATAAAATCTTAAAAAAAAAAAATTATCTGGTGCTATCCCTGACCTACTGAACTAGAACTTCCCAGTTTGTAGCTTAGAATCTGTCTTATTAACAAGCTCACCAAGAGATTCAAACCTCAGCCAGGGATGTGAAGCACTGGGTCACAAGCCGCCATACCTGTCACTTTAATAGTTCTGTCACAAATTCCAAAAAATAGTCTTTGTTCCTTCGTTCTTTACTGAGTTTAGACTAATTGGAGCAACAGTTCCCAAATACAGTACTGATGCTTAACCAAGTGCTCAAGTCTGCCACGAAATGAGAAAAAACAAACACCACATGATGACTGGTCTATAAAGCTAAATACATTCAAATTTTAAAGTGACCTTTTATTCTGAAATCACGTCCTTCCTCTGTTGGTGTTTCTTAAAATGTCCCTTCTTTATGAAACGAAAGGACCAGAAGATAATGGCTTTTCTCTATATCTGTCTTGTTACATCCTTCTTATATCTCTTAGTTGGCAAAATAAAAAGCTGGCAAACCGAGGTTGGCCTAGCAAATTTGTGAAATTTTGTTGGCTCAAAAATCTAAATGTCTGCTGACCACATGACACAAAACTCATTGGGACGTTAAGTACAATGTTAAGTAGAAACCACTTAACCCAGGGACACCTGGGTGGCTCAGTCAGTTAAGCGTCTGCCTTCAGCTCAGGTCATGATCCCAGAGTCCTGGGATCAAGTTCTGAATCAGGCTCCTGGCTCCACAGGGAACCTGCTTCTCCCTCTGCCTGCCGCTCCCCCTGCTTATGTTCTCTCTCTCTCTGACAAATAAATAAGATCTTTTAAAAAAAAGAAACTAAGACCCAGTCCAAAGTACCTACCTGAATGGAAAACAAAATCACTACTCTATCTAAACCTCATTAAAATAGTATTACACAGGGAAAGAACAGTATCCGTACCTGGTTAGGCAAATGTTAGATGTATGCTACACTTGCAAATAATAGCTTTCCTGGGGACAGGGAAGAACTCATCATGAAAAAAAGATGAAATGGGGATTTACCCACAACCCTTGCTGTTAGAATGACATAAATATAATACACAATAAATTCTAACGCACTTTGGCAGTGTTGCCAATGGTTACATGCCCAGCCTCTGTTGTCTGAACAAAAATGGAGCCTCTGTCATTTACAAGCTGCATGATCCTGGGCAAGTCCTTGCCTCCCTCGATATCTGTCACTTCCTATTTAAAATGTAAATAAGAATAGTCCTTACGTCTGTAATGGAGCTGAAGTGACATAATCAGGAGCATGCTGGCTCTGTACCCAGCACATTGGAAGCCACAATTCTTACAAAGGAGCACATTATATGCCTTCAGTCAATTTTGTAGTAAGTCAAAAAAGTCTTGGAGTAAAACATAAAGGGGCTAAAACATGGCAGCACTCCGGTCAGCAGGAGTTAGGGACAGACTATTCATTTGTGAAAAATATCTCATGACTTAAAATGACAATGACAACAGGAATGGTCCCACAAAACAACCTAAGCTTTAAATCTGTCTCCATTCTGATCTCTTTGAACATTCCCCAATAACTATATTTTGGGGAAAAAAATGTCATCAAGAAAGTATCAGTATTTATCATCATACAGGTATCCTTGCATAAATACCTTCCTAAATATAATTACTGCTAAGTAAACACAAATTTGTCATTATTATAACTAATATTATTTCTACACTTCGCATTAATAATAGTTACCATTTATAACCATTGGCTTACCAAGAGCTAAGCAAGAAGATAAGTGCTTTACATCAATTATCTCATTTCATCCTCATGATAACCCTGTGAATTTGGTGCCATAACCTCTATTTGAAAGAGTGGCAAATGGATGCAGATAAGGCAAGAGAGTCACCCAAGATAACCCAGCTAACAAGTGCTGAGGCCAGGATTCAAACCCAGATCTTCACCACTATCTATATTGTCCCCCTGACTTGTGAATACATAAGTCAAACAAGGATTTCTACATCAACAATGTTTCATCTACAGCAAAAATAAAAGAATTAGAAGTCTACTTGGAAATTATTTCCTGAGCTTTAACACTTCTGGGGTGATAGAAAGCTTCTTTATCTTAAACAGAATATGGGTTTCACAGGTGTGGGTATTTATCATCTCTTTTTTTTTTTAATAAAGATCTCTTGAACGGGGCACCTGGGTGGCTCAGTCGGTTAAGCATCTGCCTTCAGCTCAGGTCATGATCCCAGAGTCCTGGGATCAAGCCCCCGCATCGGGCTCCCTGCTCAGCAGGGAGCCTGCCTCTCCCTCTGCCTGCTTCTCTCTCTCTCTCCCTCAGTCAAATGAATAAATAAGAACATCTTAAAAAAAAAAAAAAAAAGATCTCTTGGGCGCCTGGGTGGCTCAGTCGGTTACGCGGCTGCCTTCGGCTCAGGTCATGATCCCAGGGTCCTGGGACCGAGCCCCACATCAGGCTCTGTGCTCAGCAGGGAGCCTGCTTCTCCCTCTTCCTCTGCCTGCCTGCCTACTTGTGATCTCTCGCTCTCTGTCAAATAAATAAATAAAATCTTAAAAAAAATCTCTTGAACGAAAATAAATAGAAGTACATCTATAGCAATTTTGGCCAAAAAAATGCCTTTGTTTTTCCTTTTTTTTTTTTTTAAAGATTTTATTTATTTATTTGACAGAGAGAGACACAGCGAGAGAGGGAACACAAGCAGGCGGAGTGGGAGAGGGAGAAGCAGGCTTCCCACTGAGCAGGGAGCCCGACGTGGGGCTCGATCCCAGGACCCCGGGATCATGACCTGAGCCGAAGGCAGACGTTTAGCGACTGAGCCACCCAGGCGCCCCTGTTTGTTTTTCCTTAACAAAATAACAACCTTAGTACAGATAAGTGTGAGAAATTATTAAAAAGATCTCCCTTCAAGGACAAGTTCAGCTAGCTACTCCTCTGTACAGTGGCTTTTTCCAATACTATCAGCACGTATAAAAGACCAAATGGGATTTCTCCCAGAAGATTAGCCTCAATCCTGTAATAAGAATAAAAGTGACAAGGAGGTTCCAAGGAAACAAACACAGGTGAACAGAGCTGGCAGCCTGTTACCTGGAAGAAATGATTCAGCTTGGAGGCCCGGTTGGCAATGGGTTCAACAGCACCAGCGTCCAGCAGATTCCGTGCTCCATATTTGAACTTCAACATCTCTCCGATGGTGAAGAGATACAGGAGAAGGTCAAGTGTGAACTGCCAAATTGAGGAGGATGGGCTTGAAAGATCCTGATCTTCCTCAAGATGTCAGGGATAGCGAGGTGAAAACCAGCCACCACAAAACAGATCTTGGGAAGTTCAGTCTAGCAAGGGACATTAAAAAAACAGATTTTTATTCACTGTAACAAGAGGTAATACTCTTATCTGACATATTCTCTTACAAATCAATTTGTTTATTATCTGCTCCACCGATAATGTAAGCTCCACAAGGGCGGAGACACAGAGCCCGGCACATAGCAGGTGCTAATAAATACTTAGTGAATGACTGAAATAAGCGAATTACATAGTACGTTGGAAAGTAATATGTGCTACAGGGTTAAAAATGAGAGAGAGCAAGGTAGGGGCAATTGGTGTGTGTGCGCAATTTTTAACAGTATAGTCAGAGTAGACTTCACTGAGAGGGTAACATGTGAAGCAAGATCTGAAGCGGGTAAGCAGTAAGCCTTGCTGATGGGCGGGGGAGGAAAGGACAGGGTGCCGTGCAGAGGGAACAGCCAGGGCTAGGGCTCTGAGGCAGGACCTGGCCTTCTCTGACAACAGCAGGGAGACGAGGGGCTGGAGCAGAGGGAAAGACGCGGGAAATAGGAGGTGACTGACGGTACCGAGTGTGAAGTCACTACACAGACAGTAGGGAGCTGCCGCACTCCACTGGACGGAATAACGAGGGAATGCTGACAAGCAACGAGGCAGGGCGGAACCCACAGGGGACCCCCTCCGGGTTTAAGAAGGGAACGATTCCTCCTGCCCCGGGCACCACCTACTGACCTTTAGGCTCTCTCGGAGGAGGGCGCGCGCACCGCCAGCCTGGGAAGACCCTCGGGCCCCCGGCAGCCTTGGGGGCGGCACCACCGCCCTCCCCGCCACGGGAGGCAAAGCCGGGACTGGTGTGGGTGGAGGCGGCCCTGCCCCCGGCCTTGCGGAGTGGGGTGGGGAGAAATGGGCGTGCGGGGTTCAGACTCACACTCCGCGGACCCCGCCAGTCCGAGCTCTGCTCCGCCCCGCGCCTCCCGCCGCCGCGTTTGAACCAGGCGAACAGCATGGGCGGGGCTCAGTCGTGTCCGGACCAATCAGAGTGCCCGCTCCCAGGATGGCCCACTGCGTCCCACCCAAGCCCCACCCAAGTCCTTAAAGGGATAGAGGAAGTGAAAGGGAAAACCAATCAGGTTGTTTCTTCCTCTGACTCGTGACCAATGGAAAACGGGGAAAGACAAACCCCCGCAGGGCAGCTCCTGGAAGTTTGAAATTGGCGGTTAAGCAGGATGCTGCTTTTAAGGACGCGTCTGTTTGTGCCTAGGATCCCTGGGGAGGTCGCCAGGGCGCTGTCCTCTGCTATCATGGCCACCTGCGAGGAGGAAGGCAGCCAGACCGCCCTGGTCTTGTTCCTTAAACCGGGCTAAAGTCGAAGTACTTGTTATTTGGGGAAATCAGCTTGTTCTCTGCTACAGCTGGGGCAGGAAATGTTTTGAGCCTGAACTGCCGACCTGCCTCGGTTACTTGCAACTTTGGGCTGATTGTCCAGCGACCAATAGGTGAATGTATTGATAATGTCTGAAAGGACATTTTAAAATCGATTAAACGCAGGAGATTTAAATAGGCGCTTCACTAAAAAGGAAATCCAAACGGCCAACAAACGTATAAAAAGGTGCTCAACCTAATACATAATCACGAAATAGGAAAAATAAAACCACAGTGAGATATAACACTCACCGCCCCCTCCCCCCCAAAAAGATGTGGAGCCACAGTCATTCATACATAGCTGATGGGACTATAAATTAGTACAGTCTCGAAAAAAAAGTTTGGCTCTATTTGGTGAAACTGAAGATAAACACATTCTATGGCTCACATGTACAAGAATGTACAAATAGTATTGTATGACATAATGGCAAAAAAAAAAAAAAAAAAACCCTGGAAACAACGCAAATGTCTACCAGCAGTACAAAGTATAATTTTTTATATTGCAGTATTTTCATACAGTAATGAAAAGGAATAAATACAGCTAAACACAATGACATAATGATTTTTGAAACAATGCTGAATGAGGGAAATGGCAATAGAATAAAGTATGATTTCATTAAAATAAATTTCAAAAGCAGACCAAAAACATGTAAAGGGAGGGATGTACGTACAGGTGGTAAAACCATAAAGAAAGCAAAAGTCAGGAGAGTGTTTCCCTTGGGTTAAAATGGAGGCCATTCAAGGTGTGTCAGGGAGCTGCTATGATCTGTTTCTTAACCTGGATGGTAATAACAGAGATGCTTGTTTTAGAACTATTAAACTGGGTGTGCATGTATTTATATACATGTTCTATTTATGTATATAAAAAATTTGAAGGAAGAGACAGTCTTTCCTGTACTCTTTTTTTTTTTTTAAAGATTTTATTTATTCATGACACAGACAGAGAGAGAGAGAGAGAGAGAGAGGCAGAGGGAGAAGCAGGCTCCCAAGGAGCAGGGAGCCCGATGCAGGACTCAATCCCAGGACCCTGAGATCATGACCTGAGCCGAAGGCAGACGCTTAACCATCTGAGCCACCCAGGCGCCCCTTTCCTGTACTCTTCTAATTCCTACACTAGATAGAACTGGAGATATGTTATCACATGCACCCATACACACATGTGTGTGTGCAGCAGTAGAAAACCAAAGTGACAGACTTGCTGAATACACTTATTTTCCCCAAATGTAAACTTGCTCTTTCTCCCTGGGACGATAATGATAGCTACTATTTATCAAGCCCCCTCCCCTACCAAGCACTTTACCTCATTTAATCCTTACCACAACCCTAAGAGAGAGGAACTATAACCCACATTTTATGGATGGAAACTCAGAGAAATGGAGTGGCTAATTTGAAGGGATTCAACTTTAGGTGGTGGAATGGGGTTTGGAACTCCCGGACTGACTCCAAATCCTTTGGTCTTATACGAAACCTGCTTCTCAGAAGGACGTTAGAAATTCTCCCAGTCTTTACATTTGTCATGTTGCAAGGGCTGACCCAGTATAGAAAGATGTCGAGCAAAACTAAGAAATGCTTTTAAATGACATGTTGGAGATGGCAAGGTAAGGGGAGATGCAAAGTGGGTTGTAGCCAACTGTTGATTTGATATAAAGGATCTCAGCAAGGTCTGAAGGTGGATCTAGTCAACACTTCTGATTTTTCTAGTCCAGCCAAACCTGTTAGTTTCCTGGCATCAGAAATAGAAGGCTTTACCAGAATCTTGGGATTTGTTCATCCTAAATTAGAATGCAGTGTTAGCAGCACTGTTTTGCACTGCCCTGAATCCTGCCTAGATATCCTAATTTCCCGTTAGAACAATTACTGGTCTCTGCAAATCCCTTATGAAACAAGACAGGGAATAAAGAACAAATAAAATGAATACAGAAAGATACAGCCAAAAAACACATTAACCCCACCAATTTTCTTTCAGGAGTAGTAGCTGCACAAAAAAATGTATGGGGAGAGCAAATAAGAAGGGCCCAAGAGTGGATATGCAGGTGCTAAAAGGATAAGCCACTGCCAGATAGAACTGTCATTAAAACTAGACAGACGGGTGCCTGGGTGGCTCAGTCCGTTAAGCAACAGACTCTTGATTTTGGCTTAGGTCATGATCTCAGGTCCTGGGATCAAGCCCCACATCAGGCTCGGTGCTCAGCGGGGAGTCTGCTTGAGGATTCCCTCTCTCCCTCTCCCTCTGCCCCCCCTCAAATAAATAAATCTTAAAAAAAAAAAAAAAAAAAAAAAAAAAAACAGGAAACCTGAGACCGTATGTTTGTTCTTGCACAAAATGAAACCATGACAAGACTTATGCTGAACATGAATCCATGACGATTATCATAATGAGGATTCTAGAAGAACGCCATCATAACTGAGCCATAATGAAGGACCTTATGACATTCCTCCATTCAACCATTCATTTATAAAAAAAACCACTTATGGTGCCAAGCACTGGGGGTACCGAAACAAAAAAGACACCCTTCTTGTCTGATTTTCAAAGGCTAATTACAGTGGGGAAATGGGGCTGTGAGCAAACAATCGTGAAACACTTTGAGAAGTTCCTGTCACAGTGGGAAGTACAGAGAACTGGGGCAACCCAGACAGGGGAGGGCAGACGGTATGTGGCAGCACATAGCCAAAACTTGAAAATGGAAAGAATGCGATGGCCCTCAGAGCGGTCCCCTGGGAGATAACACAAGTGGAGATACTCCAAGGCTCCTGGAAGGGGAAGGAAAGACAGCAAGACTCAAACCAGACCTAGTGGAACCTTAAGAATGATACATAACCATCCCCCAAAGGACAGAAAAAAGGATCTGAGGAACTAACCCCATTCTAGATATAGAGATAAATTTATTCTGGTCCCTTTGGCAAGGAAGAATTCTTCAAGCTATTTTAGCTGCAGGTAACTTCTAAATCATGACACCAACTACCATTAACTGAGTGCTTTCTAAGAAGTCATAGCCAAGGTATTACCTGTTTGCCAGAGATGAGTACCCACCACTGGTATGAGGGACACTTTCAAGTCACATACAAATGTCACTTATTTTTTTTAAAGATTTTATTTATTTATTTGACAGAGAGAGACACAGCGAGAGAAGGAACACAAGCAGGGGGAGTGGGAGAGGGAGAAGCAGGCTTCCTGCGGAGCAGGGAGCCCGATGCGGGGCTCGATCCCAGGACCCTGGGATCATGACCTGAGCCGAAGGCAGACGCTTAACGACTGAGCCACCCAGGCGCCCCAAAATGTCACTTATTTTTTTTTAATTACACATTTTACCGTGTTAGGAACGATGGTAACTAGTTCATCAAACCAGGTGTTGTAGGATGTTTAGCAGTATCTTGGCCTCCACCCACTAGATGCCCCACCCACTAGCATGCACTCCCAGTGGTGACAACCAAAAATGTCTCCAGACATTGCCAATGTACCCTGGTAGGGGGAGGGACCACCCTGGATAGAGAACCACTTGTTTATAACTGGATGCTATGAAACTTTCCAATGAATACATTAAATATACTTTATATAGACCAACAGAATTTTTACAAAATACACATCTGATAAAGATCCAAAATATACAAAGAACACTTAAAACTCAACAATAAGAAAACAGCCCAATGTAAAAATGAGCCAAAGACCTTAAAGGACACCCCACTAAAGAAGATATACAGACGGCAAAAAAGCAAATGAAAAGATGCTCCACATCCTGCGTCATCAGGGAAGTGCAAATCAAAACAACAGTGAGATACCACTACACACCTATTAGAATGACCAAAATTCCGAGCACAGACATCACCAAATGCTGGTGAGGATGTAGAGCAACAGGAACTCATGTTCATTCCTGGTGAAAATGCAAAATGGTACAGCCACTTTGGGAGATGGCTCGGCAGTTGCTTATAAAACTAAACACTCTTAACGTACAAACCCAGAAATTACCGTCCTTGGAATTTACCCAAAGGAGTTGAAAACTGCATATCCACACAAAACTGCACATGGATATTTATAGCAGCTTCATTCATAATTGTCAAAACCTGGAAGCAACCAAGATGTCCTTCAGCAGGTGAGTGGATAAATAAATCGTGAAACATTCCAGACAATGGAATATCATTCAGTGCTAGAAAGAAATGAACTATGAAGCCATGAAAAGACATAGAGGAAACTTAAATGCATATCACTAAGTCAAAGAAGCCAATCTGAAAAGACTACACACTCTATGATTCCAACTATATGACATTCTGGAAAAGGCAAAACTATGGAGACAGTAAAAAAAATCAGTGGTTGCCTGGGGTTGGGAGGGAGGGATGAATAGGTGGAGCACAGAGGATTTTAAGGGGAGCACAACTGTTCTGTTTGATACCATAATGATGGATACATGTCATTGTGCATTTGTCCAAACCCATAGAATGTACAACACCCAGAATGAGCAGTAATGTGAACTGTGAACTTTGGATGCTGATGACATGTCCATGTAGGTTCATCAATTGTAACAAATGTGCACTCTGGGGTGCCTGGGTGGCTCAGTTGGTTAAGTGACTGCCTTCAACTCAGGTCATGATCCTGGAGTCCTGGGATCGAGTCCCTCATCGGGCTCCTGGCTCAACGGGGAGCCTGCTTCTCCCTCTGACCCTCTCCCCTCTTATGCTGTTTCTCTCTCTCTCTCTCAAATAAATAAATAAATAAAATATTTTTTAAAAAAATGTGCACCCTGGTGGGGGTATGTTGATGGTGGGGGAGGTTTAGGATGTGGGTCTCTTTGCAGGGGGTTGGGGGGGCACTGTTGGGTCTACCACAACCAGCAAGGTTGAAGAAGAGTTGATGCAGGCAAGAATAGTGGGAGAGAAGGTCAAAGATACTCCTTTTTAATGACTAAAAATGCACTCATTAAAAAGAATCATCTTTGCAATTTCATCCTTTGAAACTAATTGCATTGGCCCTTTCCACAGTAAATTACATTAAGTTGCACTTTTCTGCTCCTTCCGCTCTTGGACTGCCTTTGTAATGTTCTCTTTCTTTCTCAACATCGTCTAATAAAATTAAAACACTTGGAGAGAACACAGCATGAATTATTTCAGGTTTGTGTATGTGAATGTTGAGAGAGGCTGTCCAATCCCCAAAAGGAGACCTAGCTGAGAGAACTTTGGAAAGAAAGGAAATACAAAACGTGGAGTGGGTGGAAAAGGGTGTATCCTGTTGCTCATTAGCATCACTTTGTAGAAAAAAACCAAGATCTCTATTTGGTGGCTTGTGTGTATTGGGGAAGACACTGGCCAGTCTTGCATAGTTGGGTTTTTTTTTTCATTTATTTTTTAGTCATGATAAAATCCATAGAACATAAAACTTACCATCTTCACCATTTTTAACTCTACAGTTCAGTGGCATTAGGTACATTCATAGTGTTGGGCAACCATCACCACCACCCATCTGTAGAACTCTTTATCTTGCAAAACTGAAACTCTGCACCCATTAAATGCTAACTCCCCATTCTCCACTCCTCCAAGCCCCTGGTACCCTCTGTTCTTTCTGTCTCTCTGAATTTGCCTATCCAAGTGGAATCGTACAATATTTATTTTTGTGTGTCTGGTTTATTTCATGTAGCATACTGTTTTCAGGGCTCATCCACATTGTGGAATGTATCAGAACTCCATTCCTGTTTTTTTTTTTTTTCTTTTTTGACTGATATTCCATTGTAGGTATATTTTGTTTATCCCTGCACCCGGTGATGGACCCCTGGGTGGTTTCCACCTCTTGGCTGTTATGGAATAATGCTGCTTTGAACATCGGCATCCAAGCATCTATCTGAGTCCCTGCTTTCAAATCTTGGGGGCATCTTAGGAGTGGGATGGAATTGCTGGATCACAGGGTAATGCTACATTTAACTTTTTGAAGAACTGCCAAATCTGTCGAACTGCTGTTTTCCACAGCAACTACACCATTTTACGTTCCCACTAGCGAGGCATCGGGGCTGCGATTTCTCCACGTCTTCACCAATGCTTGTCATTTTCTGTGCTTGTTATTTTATAATAGCCATCCTAATGGGTATCAAGCGGCATCTCATTGTGCCTATTTATTTGTATTTTCCTTGCTTAGTAAACGAATCTTTTCTATGAAATGCAGGCATTTCTCCAGATCACACTCATTGCACACTGTCTAATAAGCACCTCTACTTCACTTCCAATCGGCTTTAGGCTCCTGTCTTCAAAATTACTTCAGTCAGTGGCTTCCTTACCTTTCAAGCACCTAAAGCACCGCGCCTTGTTTTGCATTTTGCCTCACCGAAGCCGAGGTGCTATCTAGTGGCCCAATCGGGTAACTGCAGGTATAGCCCCCTTTTTACTCTAACGCTTGTGCCAATACAGAATCCTCGATTGTATTTTATTTTCCTGGTGATGCCCATCTGGCAGCACCACGAAAGGTGAAATCCAAATCCGATTCAGAAAGTGGCGTTTTTACAAAGATTATATAGCTAGGCTTCACCCCAATGACAATCCCTTCTCCAGTGTCCCCTTAATTGGACCCCTTCCTAAAATAGGAATAATAGAAATGCAGCTGACATTTTAAATGCAACTGGTTTGTTGAACGAGCATTCCAAAAAAGAAGTAATTTAATTTTCTTCCAGTCTCTTCCTTCAGTCATTCTCTAGCAAACCTCCCTTTTGCACCCTTCAAAGATGTACCTAGCAAACCCTAGTTTTCAGGTTTCCTCAAGTTCCCACAGCTCCTTGTCATGCCATCTGATACTTCACCTTCCCCTCCCCAGAACAGGCCACAGAGAGGAGGGTGGTCGGTGGGGGTGGTCTTCTCTCTCATGCACTTTCCTCTCTCCCTTCTTCCTTGAAAACTCCTTTGAATTGGGGGTGCCCGGCTGGCTCAGTCAGTAGAGCACGTGACTCTTGATCTCAAGGTTGTGAGTTCAAGCCCAACATTGGGTGTAGAGATGACTTAAAAATAAAATCTTTAAACTCCTCTGAAGGAAGGAGATTAAGAGGTACAAACTTCCAGTTATACAATAAATAACCCATACAGATGACAAGTGCAGGATGGGAATATAGTCGATAATATTGTGATACACTTATCATAGTGAGCATTTTGTAATGTATATAATTGTTGAATCAGTATGTAGTACACCTGAAACTAACTTAATATTACATGTCAACTATTTTTAAAATTTATTCTGAAATGCTAGGGGGAAAAAAAAACAAAACTTCTCTGATGTTTGGAGCCATGACTGGAAATTTTCCCTACACAATTTTCTGACGTCAGAAATGGACTTCTGATTGGACTTTTCCAACTACCCTCCCTCAGCTCACACTCTTAGCTAAGTCCCAAGGTGTCCATTTCTTCATTCCTGCCCCATCCAACAGCAAGAGTTGAGGCTGCTTTACTTTGCCCCCTCTTTCTACCTCTCTGCCTGTGCACCCCAGCCCTCTCTTTCCCATTTTTCTCCCTTTGCTCAGAGGTCATTTAATAAGAATAAGTAAGTATCACTCATAGAAAAGGAGATCATGTTATCATCAGGTAGGACTGTAAGCTTAAAAAATCCAATAGACTCAACTAGGAAATTATTAGGACCAAAAAAGTTACAAAAGATAGTCCAAAATAAGAGGAATGCACAGAAAAATCAATAGCTTTCCATTATACCAGCAGCAGCCATTGAACTAATGTGATGGAGAAAAGATTCTATTCCGGTAATAGCAAAATATCAAGTTCCTGAAAATAAACTCAACAGGAGAAGAGCAGAGGCCACATAACGAAAACTATAAAGCTTGACTACAAACATAAACACAAGATGTGAGTAAGAAAATGGAGAGGCTTGGCTTGTTCCTAAATAGGCAACATCAGCATTGAAAGAAGTCCTTTTCTTCCCAAATTAACATTAAAATGAAGAGCAGGATAAATAAATGATGGTCCACCTACACAATGGAATTCTACTCTGCAGTAAGAAGGAATATATTATTGATATATGCAGCAACATGGATAAATCTCAAGATCATTATGCTGAGTGAAACAAGCTAGACACAAAAGAGTACACACTGTAGGATTGCATTTATATAACATTCTAGAAAGGGGAAAAATGAAAGCAGCTGGGGTTGGGGGTAGAGAAGAGGATTAATTGCAAAAGGACATGAGGGATCTCTTGGAGGCTGATGAGAACATTCTATATCTTGATTGCACTGGAGGTTACATAGTGTATACACTTGTCACAACTCATCTAAATGTATCCTTAAAATGGTGCATTTATTGTATGTAAATTATACCTCAATAAAGAAAGGACTGCAACTCCAATAGAAATGCAATTCAAAAAACACCCCAACTTTAGGGTTTGGGGGAGAGGTGTGGCAGAGACTTAAGAAACAAAAATAAAATTCTTTGGCAAGCAGAATTGCAAGAGATCAGCCAAGAAAAAAAGCATAAGTTCAGAAAGCGCATCAACAAGTTCGCTGCCCGGGGCACCTGGGTGGCTCAGTCAGTTAAGAGTCTGCCTTCGGCTCAAGTCATGATCCCAGGGTCCTGGGATCGAGTCCAGCGTCGAGCCCCGCATCGGGCTCCCTGCTCAGCAGGGAGTCTGCCTCTCCCTCTCCATCTGCCTCTCTCCCAGCTGATGTTCTCTCTCTCTCAAATAAATAAATTAAATCTTAAAAAAAAAAAACAAGCTCGCTGCCCAAATAGACAGCCACCTGGTCCCCCTGGGGAATGAGATGCCTCCAGTCCTCCTGTTGGCAGGGACTCTCCATCCTTTCATCTCTAAGGAAGTGTCCCCACGGGGAGGGCAGGGGAACAGTGCCAGACCTTCCCCTACCTCCACTCCCCAAACAGCCTGGAATGGAAGTCTGAGCGAGGTTGCAGATAGCAAAGAAGTTTAGTCCCATCTTACAGAATTTTTCCTTCTCTCTTTTAAACCTGGGGTCCACGAAGTTTTTTTATGTCCCCCAGAGTCACTCGATTACAAAGGCAATCAAGAGGTTCAAACTCCTTTACAATGCTCCTTATATCCTAGATGTCTCCAAAAATATATTGTTTCATGACCTAAAAAGAAGGCCCACCTATAAACTGAAATAAATTCTAGGGATTTAAGAGGGGAAAGATGCGAACATTGGATAGCAGATTCCAGTGCGCATGGAGCAGGAAAGAGGAGAATAGGGATAAATTGATTTTGTAAGCTCCCACGGGGTTGCTGTAATTTAGCATGAAATGCTTGAAAAGGAAGAACAACGGATTGATGCATCAACATACTTTGTGTTCACTGCAGACAAAAGCAAGACAGCTCCTTAATGTGACCAATTTTTCTGGGCCTAAAGATTTTCCACAACCATTAAGACATTTCTCTTTCAATCGGTGTGCTTGGTGGTATATTTTTAGAATTGAAATTTCTTATTAAGGGGTGATGTGTTTGGAAGATGATCACTCTTCCGAGCTAGTTTTCTCTCTGCTCCCCATTAGCAGGGTCTAAAAAGCAGACTTTGAAAATAAACACTTTGTGACCTCAGGAACATAATTCCCAGCTCACTTTCCTTTGCCAAGTAAAAACCATTTCTACCACTAACACAAAGCATTACGTCTGAGATTCTCTACCAGTTTTTCACTCTGTGGAGCTAAGATTGTTCAAGGAACAAGGAATTGTTAAGATTTGAAATTTATTGGAAATAGTCATGGCAGCCAGCCAATGACTGAAACTGGGACCTATGGTAACTTATGGAGATATTCTTTTGTTTTCTGAGCCATTGGAGTGTCTTTCTAGTCACTGCTACTCAATAAAATGAGAACAACCCTATAAGGTGCTTCTGAATGCCTGCTGGAAATTAAATGGAGCACATCACTCAGCTCTGTCTGTATTAGTTATCTAATGCTGCATAAAAATATTGCCACAAACCTAGGGGCTTAAAACAACATACACTTATTATCTCGCAGTTTCTCTGGGTTCAGGGACACCCGAGCCAGATCCTCTGCAAAGATGCAATCAAAGTTTTGACCAAGGTAGCAGTCTCATATCAAGGTTTGACTGGGGAGGAATCTGCTTTAGGCTCACGTGGGTGCAGGCACATTCAGTTCCTTGAACTCTGTAGTTTCTTGCTGGTTTACAGTGGAGGTTGCCCTCAGTTTCTTGTCTTGTGGCCCCGTCCACAGAGAAGCTCACAAGACAGCAGTTTGCTTCCTCAAAGTTAGCAAGGGAGAGTCTTACAGCAAGTCTTACAGCAATCATAAGTAACTTAATCACAGAGTGATAGCCAATCACTTTTGCCATATTCTCTTGGTTAGAAGCAAGTCACTGGTCCCACACATGCTTAAGGGGAGGGGATCACACTAGCACATGAACATCAGGGGGCAAGGATCATGGGAGTCCCCTTAGAGTCTGTCTTTCATGTTGTCTAAACTGACTGAAAACATCACTGTGGTATAAATGGTGATGACTTGGTTTAAATAAAGATGCACTTCATCCCTGTGATTGACAGATGGACCATCCTTTGTCACGAATCCTTTAATTCAAGAATAGCATTTACCACACAGTTGAAGGCAAACTTGGATGATTCTCTTATCCTCTTATCTGCTTCTTCTTTCTCCTTTTCCCATCTACCTCCCCTCCAAATACTGAGAATCCACACTGCCACTCTATAGGGCACATCTCCATGAGTGCCCTGCTTGGACACCCCGCAGTGGGGACAAACCTGTCTCTATGCGTACAGGGAGGTCTCTACCATCACCGCTATCATCTGCTCAGCTGTCAGTGCCTCTGCTGAGCAAAGCAGAGTGTTAGCCATAAATTGATGATGGAAAGAATAATGAGGCATGATCTCAAGATGTTTACAACCTAGATGGAAACTGCTCTAAGGTCTTACCCAAGAGGGGGTAAAAGGACCATAAACCTAAAGGACATAGTAGACAGCTTTTGTCCACCTTGTTTGAATTTTTAAATAATGAGCATGCAGAAGTTGAGAGTAGCCATTTCTTTTCTTTTTTTTTTTTTAAGGTTTTATTTATTTATTTGACAGACACAGCGAGAGAGGGAACACAAGTAGGGGGAGTGGGAGAGGGAGAAGCAGACTTCCTGCAGAACAGGGAGCCCCATGTGGGGCTCGATCCCAGGATCCTGGGATCATGACCTGAGCCGAAGGCAGACGCTTAACAACTGAGCCAACCAGGTGCCCCAAGAGTAGCCATTTCTTTCTTTTTTTCTTTTTTTAA
Organism: Mirounga leonina; assembly: GCF_011800145.1. Classification (NCBI taxonomy): domain Eukaryota; kingdom Metazoa; phylum Chordata; class Mammalia; order Carnivora; family Phocidae; genus Mirounga; species Mirounga leonina. The sequence continues at coordinate 15,671,988 of NW_023270436.1, forward strand.
AGATTTATTTATTTATTTGAGAGAGCGAGAATGAGAGAGAGGACATGAGAGGGGGGAGGGTCAGAGGAAGAAGCAGGCTCCTTGCTGAGCAGGGAGCCTGATGCGGGACTCGATCCTGGGACTCCAGGATCATGACCTGAGCCGAAGGCAGTTGCTTAACCAACTGAGCCACCCAGGCGCCCAAGAGTAGCCATTTCTTATCCTACTTTCTGGAAACAGAATCCCAAACATCTTTTGCGAGAGCCCCCTACCCCCTACATCTTCTCGACCAGAAGCCTCAGGTGGGATTAATCAATCCATCCCCTCCTCCAGAGATTAGCCTATACCTGGCATCAGCCAATCAGTTTACTCCATGCCTTTCCCCTAGTGAGTGATTGGTTCACAATTGAGACAGCAACCCCACCCAAGCCAATGAGAGGTAAGAAATTTACTGAGGCCTCTGGAAAAGAACATCCCCTCACTCTTGAGGAAGTCTTCAGTAGAGTCTCTTCCCCTGCACCAGTGCTAGCCAATAGAAATATAATGTGAGCTTCATATGCAATTTTTTAAAAGATTTTATTTATTTATTTGAGAGATCAAGAGAGAGAGATCACAAGCAGGGGGGAGGGGTAGAGGGAGAAGCAGACTACCTGCTGAGCAGGGAGCCCCACAGGGGACTCCATCCCAGGACCCTGGGATCATGACCTGAGCCAAAGGCAGACGCTTAACCCACTGAGCCACTCAGGCGCCCTCATATGCAATTTTCAATTTTCTAGTAGCCACGTTTGAGAAAGCAAAAAGAAAAAAGTGAAACTAGTATTTTTTTTTTTTTAAGATTTTTTATTTATTTATTTGACAGAGAGAGACACGGCGAGAGCAGGAACACAAGCAGGGGGAGTGGGAGAGGGAGAAGCAGGCTTCCCGCCGAGCAGGGAGCCCGATGTGGGACTCGATCCCAGGACCCCGGGATCATGACCTGAGCCGAAGGCAGACGCTTAACGACTGAGCCACCCAGGCGCCCGTGAAACTAGTATTAACAATATATTCTATGTGGCCCAACATAGCTAAAATGTTATCATTTCAATATGTAATCAGACTAAAAAGTATTAATAAATATTTTACTTTTTCTCATACTAAGGTCTTTAAAATCTAAAATATACACTTACAGAACATCTCAATTCAGACTCGCCACATTTCTCAAGAGCCACATGTGTGCCCCCTGGGCAGTAGGGTATGAAGATGGAAAACTAGATCTGTATTCATGGGAGGAAGCTTAAGATGACACTGACCACATCTAAGGAAAAGAAGTGGAAATAAACTGGGTTCTTGGTGACATCATTTGAGTCACCGGATTAAGCATCACTTGAAATTAGCATAACCTCAGAACATTTCAGTTATGTAAGCCAATAAGTTCCCTTTACTATTTAAATTAATTCAAATCAAAAGTTCTGCCACTTCCAAACAAAGAAACTGATACAAATGGTAATCGATAAAGTAAAACAATCTATTATGTGCCCAAACCGAAAAAGCAAAGTAAGCATAAAGTGTTCAGAGAAGGGAGAAATTAACCTGGCGACAGGAGGGTTTCTCAGTCATGGCACTTTTGACATTTGGGGCTCGAGAATTCTTCATTGTGAGGGGACTGCCCTCGCCATAATCTTAGCAATAGCTTTGGTCTCTACACACTGGATACCAGCAGCACCCTCCACCTCCAGTTGTGGAAAAAAAAAAAAATGTCTCTAGATACTGTCAACTGTCCCCAGTTGAAAAACACTGAGCTAGAGAGAGGGATTTGTAAAAAATCTGTAAGAATGGGTGGGATGTATTTATGTGGGAAAGGCATTTCCAGTGGGTACAATGAGATGAATAAAGGAACCAAGAAGGGGGAACAGAAGGCTCATGAGGAAATCGATCAAATCATCAGTGCTCAGTCCCAGCTGTGCCTGCCAGCAACAATCAGAGCATTAAATTTTATCTGAAAAACCATTTTTTCAAAAATTCTATCATACGCTGTTAGTGGAAACCTAAATCAACACAAACCTTTTCAGAGGGCAATTTGGCAGTATCTACAAAAATAGAAAATGTTTTCTACCCTTTGTCTCCACAATTCTTCCTCTGGCAGTTTACTGGGGAAAAAAAAAAAAAAGCCTTACCCAACAGAAAATAATAATAATAACTAAAAAAGACAAACAGCTATTCATAAGGGCTTGGTTGTATTCAATACTGCAGAGCCACACAGCTAAATACTATGTATCCATTTTTTAACAATGACTTTCTGTGCAGAAAGGAAAATATCAGAGATACCTTGTTAGATTAAAAAGAAGAGTAAGATATCAACAAGATATGTTGTATAATCTCATGCAAATAACATGAATATCTGTTTATATATATTTGGAGAAAATGAGGGAACTATATATTCAACTAAATGATGGTTATCTTGGGGAGAATGCATGCCGTGAGAGGATAAAGAAATGAGTCAGTTAAGCATCCGACTCTTGGTTTCAGCTCAGGTCATGATCTCAGGGTCATGAGATCAAGCCCCCACGTCAGGCTCCCCGCTCAGTGCGGAGTCTTTGGGATTCTCTCTCCCTCTCCCTCTGCACCTCCCGCTCCTGCTGTCTCTTTCTCTCTCTCAGAATAAATAAATCTTAAAAAAAAAAAAAAAAAAAAAAGGAATGAGAGTTGCACTTTCTATATACATTATATATGTAACAATTTGGAGAAAAGCTCTTATTTTCTTGGCATCAGAAATTATCTTCCACCCCCACCCCAGCCCCTGGCACTGCCTTCTGCAGAAGAAAACCTATTTTTGTTTGGTAAAACTTTTATATGCGTGTTGCAGGGTGGATCCAGTTGTGTGCTGGTAAATGTTTAAGAACTAGCTCTTTGGGGGTGGGGACCCTGATTTATAGTGTTTGCCAATTTCCGTGATGTAAATACTCCAACTGTAGCCCATTTCAAGCTACCCACAGGATTTTGCTGAATGCAGAAGTGAGAAGAGAAACACGCCAAGCCTGAGAATGCCAGCTCCAGCTCCCCCCTCCCCAACCATTCTTGATAAATAATTGATGGATATTGAGCCGCTTCCTCCAAAACGGGATCAGAGTCAGACGAGCCATCTACTGAGTCTTTTTGAGTCTTTGTTTTTTTGAGTCTTTGTCTTTTTGAGTGGGATAGGCAAGTTGAGAACCAGAAGTGAGTTGTTCTAAAAATTGAGGGGGAATTCAGGTTGTGAGAAAGAACAAAGCCAGAAAGACAGGGAAGGAGGAAGAGGAGGGGAGAGAGGAGGCTGATGTTTAGAGGGGAAATTCTGGCAGAACAAAGGTGTTTACAGAGATTACTGTGAAAGTGTTGCCATGTGGTATGGGAGGTAAACCTTTTTCCCTCACCTTCTCAAAACATCTTCATCCAAGCTGTATCACTTAGTGATGTGTCACCAACTGGACCCGGTTTTCTAGGATTGCATTTAAGTGCTGAACGTGGGCCCAGAGCAGATGCAAGGTAAGAAGCTGTGGCTCTCTTGGGAGACTTGCTACATCCAGGTCACACACATTTTGGTCATGTTTGGTTTTCTCAGTAATGAGCATGCATTATTTGAGTTCTCAGCAAAAAAAAAAAAAATACTTTTTAAAAGTTACCTGCACCTCAGACCATGGAGTTGAGAGTTATTTTCTTACCTTACTCAGCAGAACCTGGCCTAGGGACCTTTGTGCTTCAGGGAGGGAATCCGAGTCCTGCAATGGATTATCAACCAGTTGGGTCAGTTTAGAAGAATGTTTTCTTATGGAAAATAAGCTCCCTAAAACTGCTTGTCTCCTGCCATCCTGTTTTTATTACAAACTTTTGACAGAACTTTTTCAAATCTATTCAGAAACCTCAAACACACTGGTAGGTCTCCCAAACCGGCTGTGTAAAGAGAAGACATGGGCGCAAACTTGCCTTGTGGTTCAAGTTCCTGAGATAGTACTGAGCCTGTGAACTAGAAAGCTGGAAGGAAGGCATTCCTCCAATGGGATGTAAATATGGTTTCGTATTACAGCTCAAGTGGGAAAGTCAAGGTCCAGGGCCTGGACCCGTGAACAGCTAGGTGTTATTGAGGTATGAATCACAGATCATAAAATTCACCCATTCTGAGTACTCTCTGGTGAGTTTCTTGAGATGTTCAACCATCACTATAACCCAGTTTGGGAACATTTTCACCCCCTCAGTAAGCTCTCTCATGCCCGTTTACAACTAATCCCCACTCCCCCAACCCCCACCCAACCCCAAGCAACCACGAATCTACCCTCTGTCTTTATAATTTGCCCTTTCTGGGCACTTCCTATAAATGGAATCATGCAATTGGTGGTTTTCTTGTGTTTGGCTTCTTTCAGTGAGCATAATGTTTTGGGGTTCATCCACATGGTAACATGTGTCATTACCCCTTTTTATTGCTAAGTACCGTGGCTACCACACATTTTGTTTATCTGTTCACCAGTTGATAGATTTTGAATTGCTTCCATATGGTGGCTATCACGAATACCACCGCTGCTGAACATTCTCGTGTGCTGCTTTGTGTGGAGGTATGCTTTCATTTCTCTTGGGGTAAATACCGAGGAGCAGGATGGCCGGTAAGGAGTAAGGTTTTAGTCCACGGTAAGATGTTAGACGTAGTGCTATGTTAAACAGCAGGGCTTTGCTATCATTCAAGACTATTCTAAGGCCCAGGGACATGGTTAGGATTTCTGTTCTATCTGGCAATACTCTTTCCATGAAATCAGGGTTTCTTGACCTGAGCACTATTGATATTTTAAGCCAGATAATTCTTTGCTGTTTTGGGGAGAGGGGGGTGTACTGTGCTCTGTAGGATGTCGAGCAGCATCCCTGCCCACCACCCACTGGATGCCACTAACGTGCCCCCCCGTCCCTGCCCCACTTGTGACAACCAGAATTGCCTCCAGATATTGCCGAGGGTTCCCTAGGGAGCCAAGTTGCCCCTGGATAAAAACCACTGTATTAGACTTTACTTAATAAATGGAAGGTGTTCTAATCCTGCTTCTGACCAGGGGGTACTCAGTGGCTGAGCACATGGCCAGTTCTGGCTTCCACACTCAGTGGAGTAGGTGTGTGGGTCCTGTCTTGGAATGCTCAGCATTGACATCCTACATGTTGCTTTATTTAATTTGTTCTAAATCAGTAGTTCTCTTGTGGTTCGGTGTGTATGTGTTTGTTCTCAAATTGGGCCAAGAGAAGAAGTGGTGGACTGCAGATGGCACAGCCTGTAGTCTCTGTCTATTTAATTCAGATGAGTCTGTCCTGGTGGAGTTTATTCCAAAAGTATGAGTTTAAGACAACATGTAATAGGTACTCAGACTGTTTACACAGCTCTGCTTACAAGAAGCACAATGCAAAATAATGTGGATATTTGTTGGTTTTTTGTGTTCTTATTTATTTATTTATTTTTACTGCCAGGTGTATACTTCTCTCTTAACACACAGCACTCTGCTTGCATTTTGAAGAACTTCTCCCTGACTGTAGGCAGCTGGTAGAGCAGAAAATCCAGCAAAGGCAGATTCCTCCTCTTTAGATCTAGAGAGTGGGCATGTGTTTCAGTTAGCTATTGCTGTGCAACAAACAATCCCAAACTTAGAAGCTTAAAACAACAATGATCTATAATTTCTCATGATTCTGTGGGTTAGCCATCTGATAGATCTTCGGGTCTCACCTGGGCTCATCCACATGGTTGCCCTCAGTTGGCTGGGCTGGACTGGGCTATATGATCCAACACGGTCTCATTCAATATCTGGCAGTGGGTGCTATCATCTGGAGAGCCTGAGTTCTCTTGCATGTGGCCTCTCATCCTTCAGTAGGCTAGCCCTATGGCATGGTAGTTTTAAGGTTTAGAGAGTATAAGAGCAAAGGTTGCAAGGTTTCTCAAGACCTAAGCTCTGGAGCTCACACATCATGTCTGTTGCATTCTGTTGGTCAAGGGAAATCATAAGGTCAACTCCAATTCAGGGGAGTGGAAAAATAGACTCCCCTTTTTGAAGGGAGGAGGAGCAACATCACATTACAAAGAGGGGTGGACAGAAGAAAGTGTGGTTCATTGAGGGCCATTATTATAATGATCTAATACAGCAAATGACCAGCCCACTCCAATTAGATACTCTCTCCTGGGACTCCAGAGCAAGCTCTGCAGCCTCTCTTGGCACTTTAGAGTATACACAGATCCTCCTTGAACCCCTTCAGATTGTGTGTGTGTGTGTTTGTGTGTGTATTTGGCTTGAGTTGGCCAGTGTTGATTTCTGTCCCTTGCCCCTAAGGAATTCTAGTAATATGTGTATCAGGTCTATTGAGTTGAAGACCTTCTCAGATATTGGCATATAAGGGCATATGTTCACTTTTCTGTAGGTTATAGGGGGGGTGGACATCATGTTCTGGAGAATTATCTTGTCCCCATTCCCCAGTCCAGTGGTGGTCCCCTTTCCCTGTGTCTGTACAATGTGATTCCAACTCCTTGAGCATATTTGTTGGGACCAGGAGCAGAAACTGACCCTACTGAGCCCAATCAGACTATTTCTCCCAGCACTTGAAATCAGGACATGAGAGTCCATCAGGCTCTACTAACCCTTGAATAAGACCATGTAAACTCAAGGACTAAAGATGGTTACCTTCCACTCTATGCAGAAAAAAGAGAGAGAGAGAGAGAAAGTTGACATGCAGAAAGAAAGAAGCAGAGGCACTGACAGGAGAGAGTTGAGGAGAGACCATGTAGCATCTGAAAAAAGGAGCCTGAGAGATGTTTGACTCCTAAGAGATTTCTCGTCCCTGGTTCTTGTCTCCTGTCCATAGTGATTGGTTTGGGAATCAGCAAAGGCTGGATTCAGGTCAATGAGCGAGAGAGTGAATTCCAGGACTCATGTAAGAGATATCAGAAGATACATTCTTTCTTCCCCTGGATGGTGTGGCATGAAGAAGTGAAATGTGCTAAAAATAGCAGAATCTGGAGCAGTCCTAGGACCTCTTGGTAACCTTTGAAGATGATGCCAACACTACAGAGTTAGAATTAAGAGGTGAGAAGAAAACATGTGCTTGGAGACATTTGTAAGCCATTGAAATCAAGTCTTACCTGAAGGCAGCCCTGCATATAGATTTTCAGTTATGTGAGCAAATAGGTAACAAATTCCATTATTGTTCAAGCCATCTGGAGTTAGGCTAAAGCCAAAAGCATCCTCATTGACAAGTTACTACTTTTTTAGGGGGTAACAGATGGGGGTAATTCAGGCCATGTGCCATTAAAAAGGACCTGACTCCCAAAGCAAGCTCTGCAGGCTCTCTTGGCACATTAAGGGGTATTCACAGATCCTCCTGGAGTCTCTTCAGTTATAGAAACCACATGTGTGAGTCCTCTAACAAAGCCTATTAGAGTGCCCTACGTGTGCAAGAACTCAGTAAATTTGCTGATTGATTGGAAATTTTCATTTTGATTTAGCCTTTTAAAATCATTCCTATGTTTTGGGTCACTAAGTTTGAAGAAGTAGGCAAGAACAAACAGAGCAAGTGTCTTAGGGCTCATTCTGGGCTGTTACAACCCACATAAAGCTCAGAAACTCATTTATTTTGCATCTCTGGCCATCGATAAACACAACTCTCCTTGCACGATGTTGACCCAAGGGCAGGATTCAGAGATGATTTGGGACCCCCAAATATGATCAGAAGAGTGGCTGAGCTTGTAGGAACTGATCAGATGATTCACTTTAATCTCTTCCTGTTGCTAACTTATGAAAAGGAAGCATGAGCTCTATTTTGTGGATAAGGCAAATTGAGGCATATGGTGGTGATAGACTCAGCTATGGAGTGAAAAGCTCTAGCAAAGCTACTCACATTTGATGCTGTTCTGAGCTCTTAAATCACCTCTGTCACATATTATCTACCTGCCTAGACACCTAAAAATAGAACTGGAGGCTCCTGGGAGGGAGGGGACCAGGAGGGGCAGGCCAAAAAAAAAAGAAGACAAAAAAAAAAAAAAAAGGCCAGCGGCATTTTAAAATTATAAATCTAGTTTAAATGATCAGGACATGCATTATAGTGACACAGTGCAGGGACCTCATTAGTGACTGACTTTTAACGAGTTATTAGAATTGTTCAAAATGAATACTGATCCTTCCACAGTTTCATGGATAGAATCAAATATCATGAGTAAGTATGCAAATTAGCAAGTGCTCACATGCCCAAGCTCTAAAGAAAATAAATCAAGAAGCTTATTCTAAGATAACTTGCAATAAATTTTGCTTTCTCCTTTACTAGCATTTGGTTCAGTTTCATTCAATAAGCATTTATTGAGTACCTACTACACGCGCAGCACTGGGCATTTCATTTCCATTTGTATGATGATCAGCTGTCACCTCAATTTTCTCACTAAACTCTTCCAAGTTGAATATGGTTGCAAGGCTGCAATAACAGCCCCAAGGCTGCAATAACAAAGTACTGCAGACTGAGCAGTTTGAACAATAGAATTTTATTCTCTCACAGTTCTGGGGGCTAATAGTCCCAAATAGAGGTGCCTACAGAGCCACGCTCCCTCCAAAGTTTCTCAGGAAGAATCCTTCTTGGCCTTTTCCAGCATCTGGTGGCCTGGTGTTCCTTAGTTTGTGACTGCTTGACAGTCTTTGCCTCTGTCTTCATGTGGCCATCTCTGTGTCCTCTCCTTATTTTATAAAGACACCAGTTCATTGGATTTAGGATCTGCCTAAATCCAGGATAGTTTCATCTTGAGATCCTTAACTAGTTACATCTGCAAAGGCCTTATTTCTAAATAAGGTCACATTCTGAGGTTCTAGGTAGACATGAATCTTTGCAGGGTGGGGGATACTATTCAACATGCTATAAATGTTGTCTCACGAAAGCATGAGTGAGCAACACCCATCTCACCAAAGCTGGAAGGGAGGAGGAGGAGGTTTGGATGACTCACCCCACAGCAGATACCTTGAAATCTCTCCGTCACAGGTGTTCCCAGGAAGCTGACTCTAAGATGGAGATTAGCAGAGAGGATATTATTAAAGAACTCGCTCTTGGGTTCTCAACCCTTGCAAAGCGAGGAGAAGAAGAGAAGAACCCAGGGGTTGGGTGGTGATGCAGCCACATCAGAGACCCGAGTGTGTCACCAGCTAGACCCCAAGACCTGAACTTTATTGCTCACATGCTTATACTCATTGACAATTGCCCCCACATTTTTCTTTAAGCTCTTCTTTCCAGCTTAACCCTTAACTCAGGCAAAAGACCTGGTGGACAGAGCATCTATAATGGAAACCAAAACTACCCCTCAACCAATAATGTCTGCCTGGACAAGAAGCTCTGGTGGCCCAGACCACCCAGACCGGTTTGAGTTTAACCCATGACTCACACCTGCACAGGTGGACCGCGGAGTGAGCCGCAGAGTGTCCGATAGCTACCTTTTCCTCATTATAATGTGGAAATCTCTGCCCAAAGAGGAGCACAAGCCTCATTTACATAGCATGCAATATACGCATAGGCATGTTTCCTTAAGGTGCATGCACAACTTTATGTCTGTCTCTCCCTACGATGACAGGGCTCCCCCCTTTTTTTAAGATTTTATTTATTTATTTATTTGAGAGAGAGAATGAGAGAGAGAGACCACAAGAGGGGAGAGGGTCAGAGGGAGAAGCAGACTCCCCGCTGAGCAGGGAGCCCAACGTGGGACTCGATCCCGAGACTCCAGGATCATGACCTGAGCCAAAGGCAGTTGCTTAACCAACTGAGCCACCCAGGCGCCCAGGGCTCCCCTTTCTAAATAGTCATCTTAAACCTAAATAAAAGGAACCCACTCACCCTTGCTCAGGGAGCTATGGCTTTGGAAGTTATTCCCCACGATCTCTTTACTTGCTGCAAGTAAAGGTTTTCTTGCGTGACAACTCCACCTGGCGTAGTTTCCAGCACAAGGAGCAAACTCATGTTAGTTCATTGACCCCATGAAGAGTTCTGGAGCTGGGATAGCCCTTCAGAGCCTTTATGTTGCCCACTGGATGTAGGATTCCCAGGGTGAAGCGGCTCTCTATAGGAAAGGCAATCCGCCAGCCAGCAGCTGGGGGAATAAGTCCTTCAGCCTTAAGGAGCATCCAGGCAGCACATCACAGTGTCTACCAAGCCTCCACTGTCATTTCTCTCTTCCTCTGGCCGCTGTCAGTCAGGGCTCCTTTTTTCTCCTCTCTCCTCACAGTGCTGAGGGGCCCTCACAGTCCTCACTCCCCGTGGAAGCTTCTTTCTTCAAACATGTAGATGCAAACCCATCTGCAAAGAAACTGCGTTACTGTTAGCTAGGATGCAAAGAGAAGCTACTCCAGTAAGAGGACTGCAAGCTATCAGCAGAAGGGAGGTGGGGAAGGGACGAAAGCAGGGAAGGAATGTGTTTTGTTTTGCGGAACCAACATTTCCGGCCAACAAGATGACCAACGAGGCGTTTTACTGATGGCCCCTTGCTAGGTGTGTCTCCCCTGATAGACCCTTACCTGAGCCAGTGTGAGCTGGAGTGGAGCTGAGCTCCTGTGCAGAAGCCTCCCTGAGTTGTCCTGAAGTTACCTTTAGCTCATTATAATACTAAGATCTCTATAGATGACTACCATCATACTAAGATTTTTTCCATCATTTTTTGAACATACGATGTATGTTCGGGAAGATAGTGCTTTGAGCGCTATCTCCCTGTCTCCTTACCTGTGACAAGTAATAAAAAGATCTTTGCTTTCAACACTTCCTTCCATTGTATGCAATATGATGCACCCCAAGTGGCGAACCCCTTGAGTTTGGTTACGTTACCACTAATGCTACCTCCTTAAAAGATATCGAAGGGAGTAATAAATAGCAACCAAGGTATTCGTTAATGTTTATTGCATAACGAAATGAGTGCCGGATGTTGAGGAAGAAGACAGAGTCTAAGTGTTAGCTCCACCACTGGCTGTGTAATGTTGGGAAAATCACTTGTCTCTAAAACTTGAGGGCAAGGACCATGTCTCTTTTGATTGTCACTGATTATGCACCACTCAGGTTGGTTCCTTGCATGTAGCAGGCTTTTAGTAAAGATTCCCTGAGTGCATGAGGGAATGAACAAGTTGTGCCTGAGCATTGGTTTCCTTGGAGTAATACTGAATTAGTCAGGATAGGCTATGTAATGATTCCCAGAATGTGGTCCCAGGGACTTGTTAGAAATGCAAATCATTGAGGGTGCCTGGGTGGCTCAGATGGTTAAGTGTCTGCCTTTGGCTCAGGTCATGATCCCAGGGTCCTGGGATCGAGTCCCGCATCGGGCTCCCTGCTCCTTGGGAGCCTGCTTCTCCCTCTGCCTCTCTCTCTCTGTCTCTCATGAATAAAAATTAAAAAAAAAAAAAAAAAGAAATGCAAGTCATTGGGCTCCACCATACATCTATTGGATCAGAAACTCTATAGGGGCATTCCAACATATCCCATTAAGAACCACTGGGCTGGGTTATACCAAGGTAATAAAGTCAAAATCTCAGTGGCTTAAGACAAGTTTCTCTCTTGCTCATACCATCTTAGGTTGAAAGATGTTCATCATAGTATTTCAGGGATTCAAGCTGCCATCTTGAAAGCTGTTGGTTTCCATGACCAAGGGAAAAAGAAAGTATGGTGAATCATGGACTGGCTCATTAAAGCCCAATTCAAGTGTGGTGTCACTTCTGCTTACAATTCATTGTTTAAGGCAAGTCACGAGGGCACATTCAACTCCAAGAGAGTGGGGAAGAGCACCACATCTACTTTGTAGGATTTCTGAAAGAATCAAGTTAAATAGCAAATAGGCAAGCCTTCTAAGAACTATTTAAAGCTATCACAATTTAAGAAATTTTTTCTTTATTTCTACTCTTGGTGTAAAAGGGTTTGTTCCCTGGCTGTTTTGCTCACTGTCACATTTGTTAAGGGATGGCTCAGAATAGTGGAAATATAATGTTGAGTTCTAAAGCAGGAAGTCACAACCTGCAAGGTTAAGTTCAGAATTTACCAGATATTTTCCTTTTTTTTTTTTTTGAAAGAAACCAGCTTTGAGAAGACAAAACAATAGATAGCTGTAAAAATTACGATCCACACAATACTTGGCACATAAGGTACCCTCCTTAAACAAAGGTATTTGATACATTTTTGTTAGGTACATTCTGTGATTTTTTTTCCCAATGATTTATACCAATTATTGGGTCTTATGGTTGCAAAGATTGGATTGTATGTAGGGTACATCTGACTGGCTCGTTGGACAGTATATAGAAGTCCAACTAGATTTCAAATCCCAGTTCAGTCACTTATTAACTGGGTAACCTGAAGCAAACTATTTATATTTTCTATGCCGGGGCGCCTGGGTGGCTCAGTCGTTAAGTGTCTGCCTTTGGCTCAGGTCATGATCCCAGGGTCCTGGGATCGAGCCCCGCATTGGACTCCCTGCTCCAAGGGAGGCCTGCTTCTCTCTCTCCCACTCCCCCGCTTGTGTTCCTGCTCTCACTATCTCTCTCTCTATGTCAAATGAATAAATAAAATCTTAAAAAAAAAAAAACTTTAAATTTTCTATGCCTCTGTTTTCTTATCTGAACAATGAGGATAATAATAATACTTACTACCCAAGTTTGTTGAAATGATTAAATTAAATAATACTTGTAAAATGCTTAGAACGGTGTGTGCACATAGTAAGTATCCAATAAATGTAAGCTATTGTATTATGTTAGTTTTAAACTTAGAATAAAATCCAACCCCTACCAATAACCTACAGACCCTGCTAGAACATTTTCCCACCACTCATTAACCTACCACTCGAAAGCTACACTGACCTTTTTTTTTAGAGAGAGAGGGGGAATCCCAAGCAGGCTTCACACCCAGAGTGGAGCCCAACACGGAGGAGCTCAGTCCCCCAACCCTGAGATCGTCACCTGAGCCAAAATCAAGAGCCAGATGCTCAACCAACTGACCCACTCACGTGGTGCCCCTGACCTTGTTTTTCTTAAATATGCCGAACTTGTTCCTGCCTCAGGGCTTTTGTACCTGCCATTCCCTCTGCCTGGGCTCTTCTACCAGCCCCATGGATGGCTAGCTCCGCTTGTAGTCTATTTATTGGTGCAAACGCACCCTCCTTATACAGAGATCAAATCACCATGTTGTACACCTGAAACTAATCTAATGTTATATGCCAATTATATATCAATTTTAAAATGTGCCCTCCTATATGGGCGGCCACACAATCCTAAAATTAGCCATCCTCCTTATTTAGTTCTTTCCCACCACCCCAGCATTTTTACTCTCTATAGCCATCTTGTTCATCTGTTTACCAGTTTGTCTTTCTCATCACTTATATAATGTCATTTTCTTAAGAACAGGGACCTTGAGGGGACCTGGGTGGCTCAGTCAGTTAAGCATCTGCCTTCAGCTCGGGTCATGATTTCAGGGTCCTGGGATCAAGTCCCGCATTGGGCTCCCTGCTCTCCCTCTGTCTGATGCTCCCCCTGCTTGAGCTTGCTCTCTCTCTCTCTCTGTCAAGTAAATAAATAAAATCTTAAAAAAAAAAAAAAAAAAAAGAACAGAGACCTTGAATGTTTCCTTTACCACTGGAACCCAAACTCCTAAACAATACCCAAAGCATAACTCAGTACCCTATAAATGTATGTTGAACAAGGGATTCGGGACTCTGCTTCCCTTTTGAGATATTGGCACTCTGCTCTGTGAGAATATCTTCTCTATAAACTTGAGATGACAATGAATTTCTGCAGCAGAAACATTTTTCACATTAAATAGATGGATCCAGAAATGAAGAGCATCTGGGAACCATGTGTCGAGGAAGTGCCATTTTTAACAAAGGGCTTGCAGGATCAGCATCCCAGCTGATTCACTTCCCAGCCTCGCCACAGATGCCCAGCAAAATATTGTACTCACAGCCAAATTATTTTTGCACATTACTATATGAGAGCTATGCACAATGTCCTAACAATTGTGTATAGATTTGCGTAGAGAAAAATAACAGTTCTCGCAGGTTTTTTAATTTTCTAATTTCAGAAGAATCACAAGCCCTTTGTAGAAAATTTGGAGGAGACAGAAAAGCACAGAGAAAACACCAATCTTCCAAACAGTGGGCTATTTTGATGCATGTACTTCCCAGTCTTTTTCCTATGAATGTTTTACAAAAACAAGTCTATACTGGGGTGCCTGGGTGGCTCAGTCTGTTAAGCGTCTGACTCTTGATCTCCACGCAGGTCTTGATCTCAGGGTCATGAGGTCAAGCCCCGCACTGGGCTCCACTCTGGGCATGGAGCCTACTTAAACATACATACATACATACATACATAAATAACAAGTCTGTACTAACTTTTCTCGGAGTCAAATTTTTCCCTTAGTAGTATATCATGGATATTATTATTTATTTATATACTTCTACAAAAATGTTTATATATTATAACCTATTTAAATAATTTTAAATTGTATAAAAATATATGCCCATGGTAAAAAAAAAAAAAAAAAAAAACAACTTCAGTAGTAGAGAAGAGTAGAAAAGTAAAAAAAACTTCATACTACTCCTGCTGCTGAGTGTTTCTTCTGTATCCTCCCAGAATATTCTGTGTATATATACAGAATGAAATTGCTGTATTATTGTTCAACAAGTTATTATTTAATGTAACAATATATTTTAAATATATTTTTATGGCCACATGGTGTTCTGTTGCATAAACAGGCCATAATTTTTTTAAAGATTTTATTTATTTATTTGACAGAGAGAGAGATCGTGAGAGCAGGAACACAAGCAGGGGGAGTGGGAGAGGGAGAAGCAGGCTTCCCGCCAAGCAGGGAGCCTGATGCGGGGCTTGATCCCAGGACCCTGGGATCATGACCGAAGGCAGACGCTTAACGACTGAGCCCCCAGGTGCCCCAATAGGCCATAATTTTTTAACTAGTCTCCACTTGGACACTTAAGTAATTCTTAGTTCTTTGATATACACAATGATGAGACATTCTTTCTCTGAATAGTGTTTCATTCTGAATAATGAAAGATTATTGCTCTGCGTCTCTCTCATAAATAGATGTGCATGCAAGATATCTATCTATCTATATCTATTATCTTGTAAATTGCTTAGACTAGTGCCCACATATAGCATTTGGTGTGGTGTGGTTTTTTTTAAGATTTTATTTATTTATTTGAGAGAGAGAGAGCAGAGAGAGAGAGCACAAGAGTGGTGGGGAGGGGTAGAAGGAGAAAGAGAAGCAGATTCCCTGCTAAGCAGGGAGCTCGACAGGGCTTGATCCCAGGACCCTGGATCATGACCTGAGCCAAAAGCAGACATTTAAATACCTGAGCCACCCAGGCACCCCATCGTGTGGTTTCTTAACTTAAGCACTACTGACATCATGGACCAGATAAAGCTTTTTTTTATTATTTTTTTAAAGCATTTTAAAATGTTTTATTGAATATGCACAGTAGAAGAGGATATTGGATTAAAAACAAAAAATCACCCTCTCCCAGCCCTTTTACCAAATATAGTCCACCATGAACCTGCATTTGGCTTCTCTGATGGTTAGCATCCTAATTCTTTTTTTTTTATTCTTATGTTAATCCCCATACATTACATTATTAGTTTTAGATGTAGTGTTCCATGATTCATTGTTTGTGCATAACACCCAGTGCTCCATGCAGAACGTGCCCTCCTCAATACCCATCACCAGGCTAACCCATCCTCCCACCCCCTCCCCTCTAGAACCCTCAGTTTGTTTTTCAGAGTCCATCGTCTCTCATGGTTCATCTACCCCTCCGATTTCCCCCTTCATTCTTCCCCTCCTGCTACCTTCTTCTTCTTCTTTTTTTTTTTCTTAACATATATTGCATTATTTGTTTCAGAGGTACAGATCTGAGATTCAATAGTCTTGCACAATTCACAGTGCTTACCAGAGCACATACCCTCCCCAGTGTCTATCACCCAGTCACCCCATCCCTCCCACCCCACCCCCCACTCCAGCAACCCTGTTTGTTCCCTGCGATTAAGAATTCCTCATATCAGTGAGGTCGTATGATACATGTCTTTCTCTGTTTGACTTATTTCGCTCAACATAATACCCTCCAGTTCCATCCACGTCGTTGCAAATGGTAAGATCTCATTCCTTTTGGTGGCTGCATAATATTCCATTGTATATACATACCACATCTTCTTTATCCATTCATTTGTCGATGGACATCTTGGCTCTTTCCACAGTTTGGCTATCATGGACATTGCTGCTATAAACATCGGGTGCACATACCCTTTCGGATCCCTACTTTTGTATCTTTGGGGTAAATACCTAGTAGTGCAATTGCTGGATCATATGGTAGCTCTATTTTCAACTTTTTGAGGAACCTCCATACTGTTTTCCAGAGTGGCTGCACCAGCTTGCATTCCCACCAACAGTGTAGGAGGGTTCCCCTTTCTCCGCATCCCCGCCAACATCTGTCATTTCCTGACTTGTTAATTTTAGCCATTCTGACTGGTGTGAGGTGGTATCTCATTGAGGTTTTGATTTGGATTTCCCTGATGCCGAGCGATATTGAGCACTTTTTCATGTGTCTGTTGGCCATTTGGATGTCTTCTTTGGAAAAATGTCTGTTCATGTCTTCTGCCCATTTCTTGATTGGATTCTTTGTTCTTTGGGTGTTGAGTTTGATGAGTT
>NW_023270436.1:15688644-15693330 GCF_011800145.1 Mirounga leonina
GGCTGAGGTCAAAGAGGTTGCTGCCTGTGTTCTCCTTTAGGATTTTGATGGACTCCTGTCTCACATTGAGGTCTTTCAACCATTTGGAGTCTATTTTTGTGTGTGGTGTAAGGAAATGGCCCAGTTTCATTCTTCTGCATGTGGCTATCCAATTTTCCCAACACCATTTGTTGAAGAGACTGTCTTTTTTCCATTGGACATTCTTTCCTGCTTTGTCAAAGATGAGTTGACCATAGAGTTGAGGGTCCATTTCTGGGCTCTCTATTCTGTTCCATTGATCTATGTGTCTGTTTTTGTGCCAGTACCATGCTGTCTTGATGATGACAGCTTTGTAATAGAGCTGGAAGTCGAGAATTGTGATGCCGCCAGCTTTGCTTTTCTTTTTCAACATTCCTCTGGCTATGCGGGGTCTTTTCTGGTTCCATACAAATTTTAGGATTATTTTTTCCATTTCTTTGAAAAAAGTGGATGGTATTTTGTTGGGGATTGCATTGAATGTGTAGATTGCTCTAGGTAGCATTGACATCTTCACAATATTTGTTCTTCCAATCCATGAGCATGGAACATTTTTCCATTTCTTTGTGTCTTCCTCAATTTCTTTCATGAGTATTTTATAGTTTTCTGAGTACAGATCCTTTGTCTCTTTGGTTAGATTTATTCCTAGGTATCTTATGGTTTTGGGTGCAATTGTAAATGGGATCGACTCCTTAATTTCTCTTTCTTCTGTCTTGTTGTTGGTGTATAGGAATGCCACTGATTTCTGTGCATTGATTTTATATCCTGCCACTTTACTGAATTCCTGTATGAGTTCTAGCAGTTTTGGGGTGGAGTCTTTGGGGTTTTCCACATAAAGTATCATATCATCTGCAAACAGTGAGAGTTTGACTTCTTTGCCGATTTGGATGCCTTTGATTTCTTTTTGTTGTCTGATTGCTGTGGCTAGGACTTCCAATACTATGTTGAATAGCAGTGGTGATAGTGGACATCCCTGCCATGTTCCTGACCTTAGGGGGAAAGCTCTCAGTTTTTCCCCATTGAGAATGATATTTGCTGTGGGTTTTTCATAGATGGCTTTTTATGATATTGAGGTATGTACCCTCTATGCCTATACTCTGAAGAGTTTTGATCAAGAAAGGATGCTGTACTTTGTCAAAAGCTTTTTCTGCATCTATTGAGAGGATCATATGATTCTTGTTCTTTCTTTTGTTAATGTATTGTATTACATTGATTGATTTGCGGATGTTGAACCAACCTTGCAGCCCAGGGAAAAATCCCACTTGGTCGTGGTGAATAATCCTTTTAATGTACTGTTGGATCCTATTGGCTAGTATTTTGGTGAGAATTTTTACATCCATGTTCATCAGGGATATTGGTCTGTAATTCTTTTTGATGGGGTCTTTGTCTGGTTTTGGGATCAAGGTAATGCTGGCCTCATAAAATGAGTTTGGAAGTTTTCCTTCCATTTCTATTTTTTGGAACAGTTTCAGAAGAATAGGTATTAATTCTTCTTGAAATGTTTGGTAGAATTCCCCTGGGAAGCCATCTGGCCCTGGGCTTTTGTTTTTTGGGAGATTTTTGATGACTGCTTCCATTTCCTTAGTGGTTATAGGTCTGTTCAGGTTTTCTATTTCTTCCTGGTCCAGTTTTGGTAGTTGATACATCTCTAGGAATGCATCCATTTCTTCCAGGTTATCTAATTTGCTGGCATAGAGTTGCTCATAATATGTTCTTATAATTGTTTGTATTTCTTTGGTGTTGGTTGTGATCTCTCCTCTTTCATTCATGATTTTGTTGATTTGGGTCATTTCTCTTTTCTTTTTGATAAGTCTGGCCAGGGGTTTATCAATCTTGTTAATTCTTTCAAAGAACCAGCTCCTAGTTTTGTTGATCTGTTCTACTGTTCTTTTGGTTTCTATTTCATTGATTTCTGCTCTGATCTTTATTATGCCCCTCTCTCTCTTTCTTCTTCTTTATTATTTCTCTTCTCCTGCTGGGTTTAGGCTTCTTCCTCCAGCTCCTTTAGGTGTAGGGTTAGGTTGTGTACTTGAGACCTTTCTTGTTTCTTGAGAAAGGCTTGTATTGCTATATACTTTCCTCTTAGGCCTGCCTTTGCTGTATCCCAAAGAGTTTGAATAGTTGTGTTTTCATTTTCATTGGTTTCCATGTATTTTTTAAATTCTTCTTTAATTTCCTGGTTGACCCATTCATTCTTCAGTAGGATGCTCTTTAGCCTCCATGTATTTGAGTTCTTTCCGACTTTCCTCTTGTGATTGAGTTCTAGTTTCAAAGCATTGTGGTCTGAAAATAGGCAGGGAATGATCCCAATCTTTTGGTACCGGTTGAGACCTGATTTATGACCTAGGATGTGATCTATTCTGGAGAATGTTCCATGGGGACTAGAGAAGAA
Organism: Mirounga leonina; assembly: GCF_011800145.1. Taxonomy (NCBI): domain Eukaryota; kingdom Metazoa; phylum Chordata; class Mammalia; order Carnivora; family Phocidae; genus Mirounga; species Mirounga leonina. The sequence continues at coordinate 15,691,052 of NW_023270436.1, forward strand.
TGTGTATTCTGTTGCTTTGGGATGGAATGTTCTGAATATGTCTGTGAAGTCCATTTGGTCCAGTGTGTCATTTAAAGTCTTTATTTCCTTGTTGATCTTTTGCTTAGACGATCTGTCTATTTCAGTGAGGGGGATGTTAAAGTCCCCCACTATTATTGTATTGTTGTCAATGTGTTTCTTTGCTTTTGTTATTAATTGCCTTATATAATTGGCTGCTCCCATGTTAGGGGCATAGATATTTACAATTGTTAGATCTTCTTGTTGGATAGACCCTTTAAGTAGGATATAATGTCCTTCCTCATCTCTTATTACAGTCTTTGGTTTAAAATCTAATTTGTCTGATATAAGGATTGCCACCCCAGCTTTCTTTTGGTGTCCATTAGCATTGTAAATGGTTTTCCACCCCCTCACTTTCAATCTGGGGGTGTCTTTGGTTCTAAAATGAGTCTCTTGCAGACAGCATATCGATGGGTCTTGTTTTTTAATCTAGTCTGATAGCCTGTGTCTTTTGATTGGGGCATTTAGCCCATTTACATTCAGGGTAACTATTGAAAGATAGGAATTTAGTGCCATTGTATTGCTTGTAAGGTGACTGTTACCGTATATTGTCTGTGTTCCTTTCTGGTCTATGTTGCTTTTAAGGTCTCTCTTTGCTTAGAGGACCCCTTTCAAGATTTCTTGTAGGGCTGGTTTTGTGTTTGCAAATTCCTTTAGTTTTTGTTTGTCCTGGAAGCTTTTTATCTCTCCTTCTATTTTCAATGACAGCCTAGCTGGATATAGTATTCTTGGCTGCATATTTTTCTCATTTAGTGCTCTGAATATATCATGCCAGTCCTTTCTGGCCTGCCAGGTCTCTGTGGATAGGTCTGTTGCCAATCTAATGTTTCTACCATTGTAGGTTACATATCTCTTCTCCTGAGCTGCTTTCAGGATTTTCTCTTTGTCTATGAGACTCGTAAGTTTTACTATTAGATGTCGGGGTGTTGACCTATTTTTACTGATTTTGAGAGGGGTTCTCTGTGCTTCCTGGATTTTGATGCCTGTTTCCTTCCCCAAATTAGGGAAGTTCTCTGCTATAATTTGCTCCATTATACCTTCTGCCCCTCTCTCTCTTTCTTCTTCTTCTGGGATCCCAATTATTCTAATGTTGTTTCATCTTATGGTATCGCTTATCTCTCGAATTCTGCCCTCGTGATCCAGTAGTTGTTTATCTCTCTTATCTCAGCTTCTTTATTTTCCATCAGTTGGTCTTCTATATTACTGATTCTCTCTTCTGCCTCATTTATCCTAGCAGTTAGCGCCCCCATTTTTTATTGCACCTCATTAATAGCCTTTTTGATTTCTACTTGGTTAGATTTTAGTTCTTTTACTTCTCCAAAAAGGGTTTCTCTAATAACTTCCATATTTTTTTCAAGCCCAGCTAGTATCTTTAAAGTGATGATTCTGAACTCTAGATCTGACATCGTACTAATGTCCGTATTGAGTAGGTCCCTGGCAGTCGGTACTACCTCTTGTTCTTTTTGTTGAGGTGGTTTTTTCCATCTTGTCATTTTGTGCAGAGGAGAATAGATTAATGAGAGAACAAAATGCTAGCAGAGTAACAACGTCCCCAGAAAATATACTCTAAACAAATCAGAAAAGACCTGAAGCAGTGGAAAAAGAAACGGAAAGAGAGAAAAAAGAAAAAGATAAAGATAAAAACAAACAAAACAAAACAACAACAAAAACCAGAATGTGATCAAATATGATCAGGCTGGTATATAGATCAGTGCCACACACTAGATTTGGGGTGTATTTTGGTCTTTTAGAAGAAAGTGCCTCCCAAAATTTTAAAGAAAGAAAAACTTATATATGTACAAAAATAAGGGTTGATATGATGAAGGGATGGAATATGACTGTAAAGATGGAAATTATAAAAAATTTTATAAAAGGAATTGATAAGAAGTTGTTTGAAAAAAGAAAGAAGAGGATTTAAAAAAAGAGAAAAAAGGGGAAAAAAAGGGAGAGAATGTGATCAGGCAGGGGAGTAGAAAAAACCATATACTAGAGATTTAGGGTATATTTTAATCTGTTAGAAGAAACTATCTCAAAATTTTAAAGAGAGAACAACTTATATATATATGCCAAAAATACGGGTAACTACTATGAAGGGATAGAATATGACTCTAAAAATGAAAAATAAAAATGTTTTTTTAAAAAAGGGATTGATAAGATGTTGGTTGAAAAAGGGAAGGGCGCCTGGGTGGCTCAGTTGGTTAAGCGACTGCCTTCGGCTCAGG
>NW_023270436.1:15693430-15739997 GCF_011800145.1 Mirounga leonina
TGCTCTCTCTCTTTCTCTCTCTCTCAAATAAATAAATAAAATCTTAAAAAAAAAAAAAAAAGAAAGAAAAAGGGAAAAAGAAAAATTCAAAAAAAAAGAAAAAAATTTTAAAAAAATTAACTTTGAAAGACTAAAGAATCATGGTAAAAAAGCCATGATTTCTATGTGCAGTATTCCCCTAGCGCTGGAGTTCTGCCGTTCTCATTGATCGGTAAACTTGGTCTTGGCTGGCTGTTCTCGCTGATCTTCTGGGGAGGGGCCTGTTGCCGTGGTTTCCAAATGTCTCTGCTGGAGGCGGAATTGCCCTGCCCTTGCCCCCTCCCGGCTAAGTAATCTGCTCAGGTTTGCTCTCCGGGGCTTTTGTTCCCTGCGAGCTTTCCGTACAGCTTTGGAGGCGGGGAGTGAAAATGGCGGCCTCCCAATCTCCACCCCGGAGGAGCCGAGAACTCGGGGCCCCGCTCTTCAGTGAGCCCCCAAAGAAAAGCCGTCAGTCACTCCTGGCTCCCCAGTCTCCGGCCGCACTCCATGCTCACCCGGCCTGTGACCGCGCGTTTCTATCTCTGGCACCCGACCCCGGGTGGAGTCTCCAAACCCAGCAGATCCCCGCAGTGCGCTCCCGCGCAGCTCCTCCCGGGGGAGGAAGGTGAGTCTCCCCGGATCTGCCGCTTGTTGGGTCCCTGCTGGAGGAGCAGGGGCCCGCTGTGCCGCGGATCCCGGTTTATGGCCACCCCGAGCTGAGAGCCCGCGCCTGGGCTCCGCCTCTGCAGCCGGCTTCCCTGCTCTGATACCTGGGAGCTCTGCCACACTCAGGCACCCCCGGTCTTTCTGTGACCCCGAGGGTCCTGAGACCACACTGTCCCGGAGGATTCCACCCCCCGCTTAGCCACCAGAGTGACGTCCCTCAGCGGAGCAGACTTAAAAGTTCCGATTTTGTGCTCCGCGGCTCTATCACTTGCCAGAAGCGGCCGATGGAGGCCCCTCCCCCGCCGTCTATCCTCCCGAATATCACCTCGGATTCACTTCTCCGCACGTCCTACCTTCCAGAAGGTGGTCGCTTTTCTGATGAGAGAGTTGTTGCTATTCTTTTCTTCGATCTCCTGTTGAGTTTGTAGGTGTTCAGAATGGTTTGATCCCTATCCAGCTGAATTCCTGAGAGGAGACAAAATCCAGGTCTCCTACTCCTCCGCCATCTTGCTCCGCCCCCCCCAGATAAAGCTTTGTTGCAGGGAGATTTTCTGTGCTTTGTAGCATGTTTAGCAGCCTCCCTGGCCTCTACCCATTAGACGCCAGTAGCATCTTCCTTCCCAGTTGTGACGACCAAAAAATGTCTCCAGACATTGCCAAATGTCCCCTGGGTACAAAATGCTCCCTTACCTTCCCAGTCCCCCCACCCCAGTTGAGAACCACCAATATCCTGTCTTTAAGTCCCCAAGTGAATCTGATATGCAAGCAGAATTGAGAACCAGTGGTGTAAATAATGCTATAGTAAATGTTTTTGGGTTTCTTGTTTGTTTTTTTACCTTAGCTTTTGGGGTTTTGGGGGGGGAGTTACTTTAGTTTTTTAGATTTGTTTAGGTATAATTGACATACAACAATATAGTAGTTTCAGGTATACACTATAAGGATTAGATATTTGTACATATTGTGAAATGACCACCCGATAAATCTGGTTAATATCTGCCACCATATATAGTTACAGAATTTTTTCTTGTGATGAGAATTTTTAAGATCTACTCTCTTAGTAACTTCAAAATATGCAATACAGTATTGTTAATGATAGTCATTGTGCTGTACATTACATTCCCAGGACTTATAATTGGAGGTTTGTACCTTCCGAGCCCCTTCACCAATTTTGCCCACCCTCCACTCCTCTCCTCTGTCAGCCACCAATCTGTTCTCTTGTAACTATGAGCTTTTTTTTTTTTTTTCACATATAAGTGAGATCACATGGTATTTGTCTTTCTCTGTCTGATTTATTTCACTTAGCATAATGCCCTCAAGGTCCAGCCATGTTGTAGCAAATGGCAAGATTTCCTTATTTTTATGGCTGAATAATATTCCATATAATACACCCCCCCCCCACATTTTCTTTATCCATTCATTCATTGATAGACATCTATGTTGTTCCCATATCTTGGCTATTGTAAATAATGCTGTAGTGAACATAGGGATGGGTATATCTTTTTGAGTTGGTGTTTTCATTTTCTTCATATAAATACCCAGGTGGAATTGTTGGATCATAAGGTAGCTCTATTTTTAATTTTTTGTGGAACCTCCTTGGTTGCTGTACCGATTTACATTCCTACCAACAGTGTGCAAGGGTTCCCTTTTCTCTAATCCTCGCCAATACTTGTTATTTCTTTTCTTTTTGATAATAGCCATCCTGACAGGTATGCGGTGATATCTCATTGTGGTGGTGATTTGCATTTCTCTGATGGATCATGATGTTAGGCATCTTTTCATGTCCCTGTTGGCTGTCTGTATGTCTTCTTTGGAAAAATGTCAATTCAGATCCTGTGCCCATTTTTAAATCAGATTATTTGGGGTTTTTTTTTTGCTATTGAGTTGTATGAGTTCTTTATATATTTTGAGTATTAACCCCTTATTGGATATATGATCTACAGATATTATCTCCAATTCAGTATGTTGCCTTTTTGTTTTGTTGATGGTTTCCTTTGCTGTGCAGTGAACGCTTTTAAGCAAATCATGTTGCATACATCTCTAATTATTTCCTTAGGATCAACTCAGGAAGTTTGCACCTCTTAATCCTTTTTTTTTCATTTTTTATTTTATATTTTTAAAGATTTTATTTATTTGACAGAGAGAGAGAGACAGTGAGAGAGAGAACACAAGCAGGGGGAGTGGGAGAAGGAGAAGCAGGCTTCCCGCCGAGCAGGGAGCCTGATGCAGGGCCCGATCCCAGCATCCTGGGATCATGACCTGAGCTGAAGGCAGATGCTTAACGACTGAGCCACCCAGGTGCCCCGAGCCTTTTTTTTTAAATAAGATTTTATTTACTTATCTGTCAGAGAGAGAAAGCACAAGCAGGGGGAGCGGCAGGCAAAGGGAGAATCAGGCTCCTGGCCGAATAAGGAGCCCGATGCGGGACTCAATCCCAGGACCCTGGGATTATGACCTGAGCTGAAGGCAGATGCTTAACAGACTGAGCCACCTGGGCACCCCCCTCTTAAGACTTTTGACACAGTTTTGTCAATTGCCCTTCAGAAATTATACTAGTTACTCTCCCATCAACACTGCTTGAGAATGTCCTCTTCCACTCACCTTTGCCAATTCTGAATATTATTTTGAACCAACTTGATAGGTGAGAAATAATATCACATTTACAAGTTGACATTTCATAGGCCACATTAAAAAGAAAACCTAACACAGAATATACCAAAGGTGACATTCAGATCAATCTTTTTCATCATATTTTCTGATTGGTTCCATCACTTAGGAAAACCTGAAGGGTTCAGGTAAATTTCTGTGGGGATCTAGCACCAGTGGTGTGCTGGTAAATGTTTAACAACTGGCTCTTTGAGAGCTTAAAAAAAAACCACACACACACACACACACACACAAAAAAAAAAAAAACCAAAAACCTGGTTTGTTGTGTTTGCCAATTTCAAGTTATCAATGTGATGTCATTGAACATGGAGGTAGGAAGAGAGGTATATAGCTGGTTCCTGGTGGCTAATAGGTCTGGCTCCAGCCCACCACAGCCTTGCACAAATGTTTGAAATGATTGTATAATTCAGGTCCAGGTCCTACATCTGATAGTGAGAACTTAACCTATTCCTGTTAGATTGGGTCTATTTTAGCAAAGTAGACAGCAAGCAATTAAGTGATGGATTTGGCCTATGAGTTCAGCTTGCATAACGAAAATTTTGAAAAAGAACAAGGATGGCAAGTGCCAATGAGGGCTTATGTCATCCAAGATGCTTATTCTGAATGCCCATCAGCTCACCGCTTTGTGTAGTATAACCTGACTTCAGGGGCTCTGGACTTGACTTTGACACTTGAAAGATATCCAGCCTTGAGCAGTTCCCTTAAATTTCTGTGCCTTATTTTCTCCCATGAACTGGGGAGGAAAGAGGTATATTTTTTCACAAGGGAGCTGTGCAAAGCAGTCCACAGGCACCAGGTACTGCAGAAAGACCATCTGCCCCTCTGGTTAATGCAAATCCCCCGAATGACAAGTCAGCCGACTCCAGCTCTGCCCACACTCAAGACAATTTCAAGACTTTAATAATCATCGTGCCCAGCACAGAACAGAATTGCATGACTTGACTCACTAAGCAGTTTCCCACTGACAGCAGTCAAAACAAGAATGAGTTTTTCTCCTTCCCAACATTAAAAAAAGCAACATATAAGATCAGATTCCAGAGAGAAAATCACCTCCTAACTGCAGAAAACATTCAATTCCATGGTTCGGGGATTGCTTAACCAGTTTAAGAATTTCCTAAACCAGTCGTTCTCAATCCTGCCTGCAAACCAGAATCACCTTGGAAAGTTTTAAAAAAATACAGGGTCCCACTTGCAGGGATTTTGGCTCAGGTGATCTGGAGTAGGGTCTGAGAATCTTTTTTTTTTTTTTAACTATCCAGGTAATTCTAATGTGCAACCAGGTCTGAAACCACTGACCTAAACCGGTGGTTCCTAAACTTGAACATGAAACAGGATCACTTGGGGGAAACTTATTAAGGGTGCAGGACCTTGGTTCCTACCCAGAGATTACAATTGGGTGGGTTTAGCCTAGGGGCCCTGGAATCTGCAGGTATTCTGATGGTCTCTTACTTTTTTTTTTTTTTAACCTGCCCAGCCATATTCGCAGCAGAAATAGAAAAAGGAAAGGAAAGGAGTTGATATTTGAATTTATCAGTTTTGCAGATGCTCCAGAGCCCATTGACAGAGCTGGGTGAAGCTCTTGACTATACAAAGGTTTGGGATAAGCAGTCCAGTGCATTCTTCTGTGCTCTTAACCTGGCAGGACACACACACACACACACACACACACACATACACACCGGTACACGTTTCCACACAAGTCCCTGTTACACAGCCAGTATTTTAACTTGTTGTTAAACTGTTGAAACACTTCTATCCCAGCTAGTAAATAGCTGTTCCCTTCAAGGTTTTCTTCCTGCCCTCCACCCCCATGCTACTATTGGGAAAGCAAGAGGGACTTGACCGCTGTGAACCCACTGGTCTAAGGCAAGAGTTAAGTTTCCATATGCTGGGGCACCTGGGTGACTCAGTTAGTTAAGTGTCAACTCTTGATTTCGGCTCAGGTCGCGATCTCGGAGTCCTGGGATCAAGCCCCACATCGGGCTCCACATTCAGTGGGGAGTCTGCTTGAGAATTTATCTCCTCTGCCCCTCCTCCCTCCCCCCTCCCTCCCTCCTTCTCTCTTTCTTTCTCTCTTTCAGATGGATAAATAAATCTTTTTAAAAAGTTTCCATAGGCGGACGCCTGGGTGGCTCAGTCGGTTAAGCGTCTGCCTTTGGCTCAGGTCATGATCCCAGGGTCCTGGGATTGAGTCCCGCATTGGGCTCCCCGCTCCGCGGGGAGCCTGCTTCTCCCTCTGCCTCTGTCTCTCATGAATAAATAAATAAAATCTTAAAAAAAAAAAAAAAGTTTCCATAGGCTTAAAGACAAATGCCTCCTTCTGGGAGAAGAAATGAGAGAAGACAGCCCTCAGGGAGTCATGGTTGTCTGGGCAAAATTAGAAGTAACAGTTTAGAGCCTGCTTGCACAAGTAGTCCTATTTTCCAGGAGCCCTGGAAGAATGTCCACCCTGGGGATAGGCATCCTGTGACTGTCTTGGGTTCAGCAAAAAGTAACAACCACAAGATAATGACCATGGGACTAGAGGATGCTTCGCCACTCCCAGCCCCTCACCCCTTGCAAAAGTGCCTTTATAAGACTTGCATGCCACCCCTTCGGGGAGGGATGTTCTTCTTTCCTGTCGCCTCTCTTGTACCAAGCTATCTCTAATAAACTCCGCCTGCTTTCTTTCTCTCGAGTTCAGTGTTCATTTCTCTGACATTGAGACTCAAGAACCTGGTCTTAGGGATCCAGTAACACTACTACCCCGTCCTTCCTGGGCTGACTCTCCCCATAAACCAGACACAAGAACGTCTCATCTTCTGAGTTCTGATTGACCTGGTCAACATGCCATATTGTTGTTAAATATTTCAAACATCCCACCCACGCCCTCTCTACAATAAAAATGTGATACTGGAAGTGTGTACAGAGGGGTATGGAGGTGTAGAAAAGGGAGTGCTTAATTTCTACTGAGAAGAGTCAAAGAAAGACTTGAAAATGAGTAGCTTTTGAACTGGACACCAAAAGATGAGGAGGTTTTCAGCAGGTAGGGAAAAGAAAGTATTTTAGACAATAAGCAACGGTACACAAATGTAAACTGCAGTGAGGAAGGGGTGGGTAGCTGACATCACTAGAGTATGGGACAAGAAAAGCGTTTAAAGCATAGGTTGGTGCCAGGTCAGGATGAAAATTGAATGCCATGTTTTATTTATCTGGTATCACAGTGTTTCTTCAAAGTATGATCTAAGAATTGCCCCACAAAGAATTACCTGCCCATTTGTGGTTTAAAATGCAGATTCCAGATCTCCATTGAAAAGTTAACTCATCAGAAGCTTATCTCTACAGTACAATCAGCACTTTTAACAAACTCACTGTTAATTTAGACAGTGGAGAATGGTCCAAGATGGAGCAATGATGGGGTTTGATATTGGGATTGCAGTGAGCTGACTCTGGAGAGGAGAAAGCCAGGAATAGTCATCAGGGAGCCCCTGGAGAATTCCAAGCAAGTGATTCTGGTCTGAAGTAGGTCGTTGGCACTGGGGATGGTGAGTGGAGGCTGGACGTGGGACAGACGTGGGAGGCAACAGCAGCAAGATGTGGTGACTGACTGGAGAATGAAGGAAGGAGAGGAAGGAGTCATAGACGACCCCACGGTTCCTCCATTTGTGACTGACTGGATGGCAGTGCAAATAGGATGTAGGAGCAAAATCAAATTTGGAGAGAAGAGCAATGCGTTTGGTTCTGATGCACTGGAGATGCCTCTGGGACAGCAATGTGGATAGTCGGTGAATTAATGGTTGGTCAAGTCTGTCATCAGGAAGAATGATGGGGTTGGAGACAGAAACCGGAGTATCCTTGGGACACAGGTAATAATGGAAGAAATGGAAATGAATGAGTACACTCAGGGCCAACTTCGCCATCAGGCGTAGCATGCCCAGGGCTAGGGGCCCATGAAAATGTTTTAATTGCTTTTAAAAAGCTGAAGAAAAAGAAATGTTATAAAAATAAATTCCACCTGGATTATAGTCGTCTTTATACCTCTGCAATCAAAGAATGTAATTTTTAGTACCTTTTATGGAGGAAGGGCTCACGGAGGCAAACGTGCCTCAGACTCACAAAAGTCATAATGTGGCCCCAAGTCCACCTACACAGAGGAGAGCTGAGGCCAAGCTCAACGAGCTCTGCAGAGGCTTCTTGCCTTTCCTGTACGGGGAGTCCCTTTGGTTGTCCTGTGAAGCTGAGGGACCCTTCTCAGAATGTTTATAAATGCCTAAAATAAAACACCTAGGGTCACAAAGAAATCAGTTGTATTGAAACACCCTTACCAAAATACTTTAAAAAACTAATTTGGGACATAGTAATATGTTTGTGTATGTCTTTATTAATGCACTAAATAATAAGATCCATGTGGCTTCTACTGGTGACAGTTACAGGCACCACTAATACTCCTGTGGGTTTTTTGCTTATGTTCATAATGGAAGGAGATATGCTGGTTTCAGTGAGGACTTAGTGAAAATAAAAGAAGCAATTTCTTCCCCATTCAAGTTCGTGGATGCCTGAATGCTATCCACATCCCCCCAAGGGCCTATGGGTCCTGGTTAGGAACTCCTAGTCTAGCGAGTGTTGGGGAAGAGGTGACAGAGATCAGGAATAGGAATGGAACCAAGAAAGTCATGACCAAAGTGTGGAAATACTTCATACGACCCAGCCTAGAAATGTTAAGACAAGGAGTGTGGGGAGAGGCAACCATTGTTCCAACTAAATTATCAGCCCTTGGAGGACAGGGATGATGTCCGGTGCTATCCAGGGAGGGAGGGTTGTAGAGTTATCATGAGGATTCTGTGACGTCGATTTGTCCCATCACCAGCTATAGACTGAAGAAATGTTGCCTCCAGGGCGCCTGGGTGGCTCAGTTGGTTAAGCGACGGCCTTTGGCTCAGGTCATGATCCTGGAGTCCCGGGATCGAGTCCCACATCGGGCTCCCTGCTCGGCAGGGAGTCTGCTTCTCCCTCTGACCTTCCTCCCTCTCATGCTCTTTGTCTCTCATTCTCTCTCTCTCAAATAAATAAATAAAATCTTAAAAAAAAAAAAAAAGAAATGTTGCCTCCAGAGCACACCTACAATGAGGAACTTTCGGTTATGTATAGATGATGTTGTAATAAATAAAATAGAAATCTATTAAGTGTCCTTGAATCCTGGTAGCCTTTGGTCACTGTACATTTTCCCCGTTGGAGTGCACTAAAATTATATGGAGGTCTTTGGGCCATCCAGTGCACTTCAGCCTCTCCGGAGAGGGCTCTTACACACTCCCTCTTCCCCCCTCCCTTTGTCTAGCCACCTCGTACTCCTCCCTGGGGCTCAGCTTAAGCATCGCTTTCTCAGGGAGGCCCATCCCGACCCTTCGGAAGATTAAGTCACCCTCTGACACATCTCCATGGTTCTCTAGGTGGGTCATATCACACGTGTAATTACTTACTTGTCCAATATTTGTCTCTCTTTTCCTCCATGAGGACTGGAGCTGCATCTGTATTCCCAAGCCCGGAGTCAAATGTTTGTTGAATGGGTGGTGGGTGGATGGATGGCCTGCCTGGGATAGGAACTTAGAGAACAAGTAATCTGTTTAAATACTGCATTGCCTCATCGATTTTCACCGATTTTGCCCGAAATTCATAAAATCAAATTCATAAATCCCCTAGGTTGAATCCCCATTACCAAGTCATGTTAACTTCAGGCTCTGAACACAAAGATTGCTGTCACTTCCGATTTGTCCCTCAATGCTTGCTTACTTTTATAGCATTCTCATGGTGGGACATCTGGGTGGGTTTGAAGTAGGGAAGAGTTGGGGAGGGGGTAGTGAGTGAAGGGGAATCAGCTTGCTAGGGACCAGGGAGAACCATCAGTTACTTTATTCCCCTTCTATAAAAATAAAAAATAATAATAATAAAATAATTTTTAAAAAATAGGGATACCTGGGTGGCTCAGTCAGTTAAGTGTCTGCCTTCGGCTCAGATCATGTTCCCAGGGTTCTGGGATCGAGTTCCGCATCGGGCTCCTTGCTCAGCGGGGAGCCTGCTTCTCCCTCTGCCTGCCCCTCCCCCTGCTTGTGCACTCAATCTCTCTCTTTCTGACGATAAATGAAAGTAAAAAAAAAAAAAAATTCTTCTAAAACCCTCATGGGCTGACCAGAGGGAGCCTCCGAGCGGAAGCTTGCTCTTTGCTGCCATCTGGTGGCTTTTATTGGAGCAGTTCCCATAGGAAAAAAATTCCACCCAACAGTTACGCAGCGCCCACTGGGTTGTTCAAGGCTCTGTGCCAGGCAATCTAGAGCTAATTCCTTATGTTGTTATGTTCCTTTACCAATGATGAAGCATTTTCACATACAATATTTCAACTCATCCTCATAGCCTTGAGCAAGTAAAATTATTCCCATTTTGCAGATGAGTAAACTGAGACACAGCTTGCTTAGGGCATTGTAGCTGGTCAAGAACAGGGTTTAGATGAGGCTAGAACTCAGGTTCTCTGACTCCCAGTTCACTGACTACAGAAAAACGGGTATTACAAAACACACACACACACACACACACAAAAACTAAGTTTTCCAACAGTGAAGGCACATAGATCCTGAAAAGTGACAAAGAAAAGGAAAACGGACCAAGAAGAGAGTGAAGGAAGAAATGGCATCTCTACATTTTTTTCCAGTTCTAAATTTACCGATTCCAAGTAATATCCCCAAATGTTAATATTTCAGATCAGTGAGAGACAAATAAGAATCAACTAAGATAACAAGTCCTGGGGATATAGCATACAGAATGGGGACTCTAGTTAACAATACTGTAATGTATATTTGAACGTTGCTGAGAGAGTAGATCTTAAAAGTTCTCTTCACAAAAAAACATTGTAATTATGTGAGGTGGTGGATGTTAACCAAACGTGTGGTAATCATTTTGCAATACATTAATACATCAAACCGTTATGTTATATACCTAAAACTAACACAGTGTTATATGTCAATTATATCTCATAAAAATAAATAAATGTTTAAAAGAAAAAAGGAATCAACTAGTGCTTCATTGAGGCTTAATATTAGAAGGAACCCTGAAATAATTCTTCCTTCTTTTTTTTTTTAAGATATTTGTTTATTTATTTACTTATTTTACAGAGAGAGAGCACAAGCAGGGGGAGTGGCAGGCAGAGGCAGAGGGAGAAGCAGGCTCCCCACTGAGCAAGGAACCCGATGAGGGACTCGATCCCAGGACCCTGGGATCATGACCTGAGCTGAAGGCAGATGCTTAACCGACTGAGCCACCCAGGCACCCCAAAACTCCTCCTTCTAAATCAGGTGTCTTCTATGCAGCATTCTCCAACCTTACTGTGCACACAAACTCCCTGGGAGTTGTGTTAAAATGTAGCTTCTGATGAAGTAAGTCTGGGGTGGGGCCTGAGACTCTGTTTCCAACCAACCCCCAGATGATGCTGATGATGCTGGACCAGGGACCGTACTTTGGCTAGCAAAGGTCTGGAGAAGGGTCTGCAAACTTTTCTAAAAAGGACCAACTATTTTAGGCTTTGAAGGTCTACAGTCTCTGTGTGACTACTCAGCTCCGCCATTGTGAGTTCTTGATTCTGCCATTCTAATGCAAAAGCAATCTTAAATAATACATGGAAAAATGGGTATGCCTAGGTTTCAATAAAACTTTATTTACAAAAACAAAAGGCTGGCTGGATTTGGCCCACAAGCCACTGTTTGTTAACCCCTACTTCTATTCCTGGATGAGCTTTATGTGTATATTGAAAAGGCATTGGCTGAGTTGTATGTGGAGTACTATCCTGGTTGAGATCGCATGTTCTCAAACCCAAAGACCCTTACCACCACTCCATACTAAGCCATGACCATTCATTTAAACCTTCATATTGGGTATCAGTCTGACACCAGGTTTCAATAAAGTAGTAGAGAATTGAGAATAATATCATTCACACTTACATAGTATGTGATGTTCCAGGCACTGTTCTAAGTTCTTTAGGTATATTAACTATTTAACTCTCACAACAGCCTGAAAAGGAGATATAGTACCTCCTTAATATAATGCCAGATATAAACCTCCTCCATGATATAATGCCATTTTGCAGATGAGGAAAGGTTAATTAAGTCATTTGCCCGAAGTCATATCAATAGTAATTAATAGGGTCAGGATTTGAATCAAAACAGGCTGATGCCAGAGTTTCTGCCCTTTTTTGCCTCGTTATAGTACTTCTGAAAATAAGAAGCAGTTGGTAAGATTAGTTGTTAAATTATTTTCTGTTGTATAATTTGCTGAAACCAGACCTGTTAGTGGGGTTTTCTTACATTCTCTTTTGTCATTCACTAAGTTCCCTTAATGATAGCATATGAGTATCATCTTCCAAAGGTCAGAATAGAAATAAACCGAACAATGGTAATTCTCACATTCATTTGTAATCTGAGCTATCCCCCTTTTACTAAAGTGCTTTAAACACCACCCTTAAAACAAAGAGTCCAGCAAAGCTTGGAAGATTGAGGTTTTTTTTTTTTTTTTTTAAGATTTTATTTATTTATTTGAGACAGAGAGAATGAGAGAGAGAGTACATGAGAGGGGGGAGGGTCAGAGGGAGAAGCAGACTCCCCGCCGAGCAGGGAGCCCAATGCGGGACTCGATCCAGGGACTCCAGGATCATGACCTGAGCCGAAGGCAGTCGCTTAACCAACTGAGCCACCCAGGTGCTCAGTTTTCTAAGCAGTGTAGCTGGATACCTTGAAAACTTTTACCTGCTATGTTCAGTGCCCTCCTCCCAAACTGGAAAACAGGACCTCCAGTGTATCTCAATACACCAAAACCAGCCATAGAGTATGCTGCCAAAGTTTTTCTGTAGAGGCAAGCCTTCTTCTTCTTCTTCTTACTGAGACTGCTTTATATCCAAAAATAAAGACCATATCAGTTTGTATAGATCAGGGATTCTCAACCTTAACACTACTGAGATTTGGGCAAGATAATTTTTGGTTATGGGGAGCTGCTATCTGTACATCATAGAATGTCTAGCAGCATCCTGTCCTCCTACCCACTAGAAACCAACAGCATCACCCCAGTGGTGACAGTCAAAAATGTCTCCAGACATTGCCATTATCCCCTGGGAAGACAAAATCACCCCGATCAAGAACCACCAGTATAGATCAATGACAGTTTACAATTCAAAAATGCCCACCACCATCTGTTTGTGGGAGTATACGTTAGCACAAACCCTTTGAAGAGTGATTTTGGAGGTAGGCTTTGGAAAGCAATCATTAAAATATTCAAAATATTTGCATTTGGAAGGAAAGGGAAAGGATTTACTATTTATAGCCCTGAAAATGTAATAGATTCACGAGGAGTTAATAGTTTGACAATGTATGAGACTTTATTTCCCTGAGTGATAGACACAGATCCAGTGGCTGCTAGTTCCCCACGATCCCTGAGGCCCCTGGATCATTGATTTGAGGTGTAGGTGTCTGGCTTAACTGACTTAGTCTACACATTATTCCCTGGACTGCAGTGGTCAGTCCAAGGGCGAGCCAATCAGAATAGTTCCCTGGGGTTCTTCTAGGGGACATGGTGGGGGAAGAGAGTGTCTTACCTCTCTGGTCACAAGGATATAAAGATGAGAACCCAGCATCTAATAGCCATGTACCACCCTCACCTAGTAAAGAAATTGTTCTGAGAAAATGAAGCCCGCATGCAGAGCAGCATGGGTGAGAGGCATGGAGGATCCTTGTGATATTCATGTGTCAAGCTCTGCCCATCCCTGTAGCCAACTCCAACCAGGACGTTCCCATAGTTTTATTATGTAAACCAAAGTATTCAAGCTAATTCATGTTGGATTTTTGTTTCTTGCAATTCTTAGGTTTTGACTAATACACCATAGTAAAGATGTAAAGAGAATTCACATAACAACCAAGAGCAATGATAAAATTCTGACTTGTAAATGTCCTGAGGAAGGAATCTCTGTGCAAACTGGGGTGTGGGGGGTGGGGGGGGTGTAAATTCACCTATAGTCCTATTTTGTAAATCTTGTGGTGGCTCTTGAAAATTCTCAGCCCATATGGCTACCTCTTTCCACATACAGATAGCTTCCGCAACAGCTCCCATTCGTTCAAAGGTTTTCTACTCCCCAGGGCTTTTGCATTCATTACCTCATTCGCCTTCCACCCTAATTCAACCAGACAGGGAAGGAGAGTCTACCATCCCTGTTTCCAGGTGAGAAAAATGGGGATGCCATGTGGCTAAATGACTCTTTTATGTAACGCAGGGATTTGGAACGAGATCAGCAGTTCTCAAATTCAATCAGTCGTGAACTGTGTCATGAGTGATTTGATGCTAATGGTTAAAGGACCGAAGCTTGAGAATGATTCAACTTTTTTTTTTTAAATAATACATTATCTCTATAACAACCTAATTCTTGCCGGCATTCAATATGCTCTCCTAAGTGGGAGGAAAAGGAGCACAGTTACAGCTGGTATATTGGGAATTCCCATGGGGATATTGGGCATGTGGATGCCCGACCCTGTGCATCGTAATAGAAAAAAGGTTAAGAGTCAACGGATTAGCCAGGCTTGGAGGTTGCTTCCAGAGACAAAATTTGATGATTCACGCTAAATGAGCAACGAATTGATGGCATCCAAGATCGAAACTAACCACTCTCCCCGTCCATGTATCTTATTAAGGATCACTCACTTCAAACAGGGGTAGGACAATTATCAAATATGTCATCCAAGCCCAGATACTTTTAAGAGGAAAAGGGTATCAATAAAATGGAACATCAGGGCAACAGATGAAACAGCAATTGTGTTGAGAAAACCAAAATTTGAGTCACCTTAAGTATATGTAGCTCAAGAAAAGTAAATTTATATAACCGGAAACCATCAGACCTGCCCCCTAGGAAGATCCCTCTAAAGGCGAGTTGGATATGTCTTGGTTTCCTTCCCCCAAAAGCAGACCCCAAGATGAGGATTTAGGTGCAAATATGTAGTTTATTGGGGAGGTGAAAGCGATATCTCTAAGAGTGGGAAAGTGAAACAAGAGAAGAAAGGCAGCCAATAAGAGCATGTTGTCAAACCAGATACGCTGTGGCAACCGGAACATGCTCCCTTGTGGTCGTCCCAGAGATGCGCCGCCCAAATCCCCTTCAGGGAAAGACTTGCTGTCCAGCTGCAGGGAATGTAGTCAGCAGATGGCCCCCAGCTGTCAGCTCCTTCGGGGTCTGCCTCAGGGGCAGAGAGCTGCCTTACTCAAGGTTATGTCCTTCCCAGAACAGCCTGGACCTGCTAACCAAGCAAGACGAGGCTACAAAGGCTGGCCATTTCCACACGAGGCAGGACATTTCAGTGGGCAATCTTCACTCCAGAGCTTCCCTCTGGCTTGGTCAAGCCTTTGTCAAGCCTGTATTGCAACTAGACTTTTCCTCTCCTTTCAGAGGGGTTGACCCCAAATAAGCATTTTCTACCCCAAACTCCATATAAGTATCTGCTTGCCGAGAACCTATCCCTAAAACCATCACTCTAGGGAAACTCAGTTATTGATCATATTTTTTTCTCTTTTCTGTATCTTATGATGTTTTGACATTTCTGGGGATTTGGGGAGAGACTGCCACTACAGGGCTAGCTAATTCCTAGGACTGGTGCTTGGCCTGCCTGGAGAGCGCACAGTCACGTGCAGACGACATGATTCAGCACCCTGCCCCCACGTGCCTGCTCATAGAACTTTTACACACCAAGCCATTATGTCCCCTGTCCTGAATCAACCCAGAACCAGGTACCAGCGCCCACTGGAATGATTCAAACTAGCCGACCCTAAACTGTTCCTCCTGCCTCACCTTTCCTATAAAACCAGGAAAGCTCTGACTTAGGCTCTCCCCTCATCCCTGTTTCTGCCTCCTGACTAAAACCTGATGCCTCTTCTGTGGCCCTGTGTGGCATGACATGGCCTCCTTCTTTGGGGAAGGAGAGTCAGAAAAAAGCATTCAATGGCACTGGCCTCTCCGTGTCATCATTCAATCACTGAGTGTCTGTAGCTTTATTCATAATTGCCCAAAACCGAAGCGACCAAATTGTCCTTCAAAAGGTGGACAAACAAGTTGAAAGAAGTCAACCTGAAATGGCTAACTATGGCATGATTCTACTACGTGCATGACATTCCGGAAAAGACAAAGCTATAGAAAAAAGTAAAAAGTATTACAATAGAAAGAGATAGCAAGAGAACAGTGCTTGCCCCAGTTTGGTGACAGGAGGGAGAGAGGAAGAAGTGAAGCACGGACAATCTTTAGGGCAGTGAAACTATTCCGTCTGGTTCCATAATGGTGGAAATACGGCATTACGTGTTTGTCAAAACCCATACAACCACAGAGCACCGAGAATGAACTCTAATGTAAACCTAGGGACTTCAGGGGTGCCTGGGGGGCTCAGTTGGTGAAGTGTCTGCCTTCGGCTCAGGGTCCTGGGATTATTGCTCAGCGGGGAGTCTGCTTCTCCCTCTCCCTCTGCCTCTCCCCTCTCACTCATGTGCTCTCTCTCTCTTACTCTCTCAAATAAATAAATAAAAAATCTTTAAAAAAACAACAACAACTAGGACCTCAGTGGAAAATGTATTGATATTGGTTCATCAATTGTAACAAATGTGTCACACTCATGTATGACCTTACTAAGAAGACAACCAGAACAGAGAGAAGGAACGTATGTCAACTCCGTACTATCTGCTCAATGTTCTGTAAACAGAAGTCGGTGCCAAGGACAAAACAAAACAAAATTTCAAAGTATGTGAAAGAGGGAAGACGGAAAACAAAACAGAATGGTGGAGGGAATGTTCCAGAACCCAGGAGTCCCTGGGCTCAGACAGAACAGAGGAAAATTAAAGCTTTTCCAAAAAGTAACTGAAGTAACCCATAAGACACCACTCCACACCCATTAGAATGTCTATACTTCAAACAGCCACAGGAATAAATAAACAAGTGAAATCAACAGGCACACCAAATGACGAGTGTTAGCGAGGATATGGAGAAACAGAACCCCTCATTCACTGCTGGTGGGAATGTAAAATGGTGCAGCCACTTTGGGAAACAGGCAGTTCCTCAGAGTTAAACATAAGTCACCATAGGACCCCGCAATCCCACTCCTAGGTATATACCCAGAACAACTGAAAGCAGGGACTGAACAGACACTTGTATGCCACTGTCCATTGCAACATTACTCGTAATAGCCAAAATATCAAAACAACCCAAGTGTCTGTTGAGGGATGAAAGGATGAACAAAATGTGGTAATATCCATTTGCTAATGGAATATCCATTGGCCATAAAAAAGAAAGTAAAGATACTTTATTACAGCATGGATGAACCTTGAAATCATCATGGTAAATGAAAGAAGCCAGACATGAGAGGTGTGGTATGGCATGGTATGGTTCCATTTATATGAAATATCCAGAAGAGGCAAATGCATCGGAGACAGAAAGTAGATTAATGGCTTCCAGGAGCTGGGAAGAGGGAAGTGAGTGCCAATGGGTACAGGGTTTCTTTTTGGAGAAATGGAACTGTTCTGGAATTGGATAGGATTGATGGTTACATAACATAGTGATTATACTAAAACCACGGGTTATTCACTTTCAAGGGATGAATCTCATATTATGTAAATTATGTCTTAATTAAAAAACCCATAAATAACAGAAGCGCCAAACCATCTCTCTCCTCCTTTGCTAAGATCTACGTGAAAATGAGGCTTCCTAGAATAACCTACTTGTGGATAACTGAATGGCAAGAATTTCTCTTTCAAAGGCTAGACTTTTTATTTTAAGATTTCTTTATTTATTTTAGAGAGAGAGAGCATGCGAGTTGGGGGAAGGGCAGAGGGTGAGAAACCTCCAGCAGGTTCCCCGTTGAGCTGGGAAGAGCCCGATGACCCAGGTCTCGATCCCAGGACCCTGAGATCATGACCTGAGCTGAAATCAAGAGTCAGACGCTTAACTGACTGAGGCACCCAGGTGCCCCTCAAAGGCTAGACTTTAGTCTAACTAGTTTAGCACTAGTTAGTGCTTTATTAAATAAAACTACTGCACTTGCCTCTTAAGGGAAAAATATTACAGCCCCAAATTCCAGATACTTACATGCCTGTGACTCACCACTTAAAACAATTTCTTTCTGATTCATGGAATGTAAAGCAGTCACTCAATTTCTAGCATCTGAGAATCCTGGGGAGCCCAGTTCCCACACTGCTGGCAATTCTTTTCTCAATAGGGGTGTTATTGAGAACAGTTTGCCAGGACACCTACGAGCAAAGATTAGGTTCATAAACAGGCTGTATTTGAATTACCATTGGGTGTTTTTAAATGCACATAACCTGCTGGGTATACATTTTAAAACACCATCTCGAGATCTATCTTTAGCCCCTACTTTCAAGTTTGTGCTCATGAAAATAAGTACATCCACATGATAGTCATTTCAAGGGCAGCCTTGACCTGATGAAACACACAATTCCGGTATGTTGGTAGATTTCTAATGGGTGGTGTGTGGGAAGCCTTACTGTAAAAAGGTCCTGTAAATCTCATTCTTTCATTTCACAAGTATTTACTGGGCAGCTACTGTGTGGCAAGCACTGTTGTAATCACTGGATTCAAGAAAAAAAGAGGCTAGAGAGTCCTATGCCTCTGTATCTGCATCTGGTCACAGAGCTGGTTTATAAACAGCCTGTGTATCTTAGCGCTGTGTGCCATTCTGCAGAACAATAATGAAATGCTTTCAATGCTAAGCACAAGTAAGAAAGGCTCTGTTCCAAGAAGTTCAAAGAAGGGGGGAAAGGGTCAATAAATAAAGGAGAAAATGTTAGACCTCGGTAGCATTTATTTATTTATTTACAATAAATAAATCCTACTGTGTTCCAGAAAAGATTTAAGGCAGCTTACAAGGATACATAAAACATAACCAGATCGCATAATGATAAGAAGGAAGGAATGGGGCCAGAAATGAAAGTAACATAGAGATCAACATGATAAATTCCTCTATGCTCACAACCACTACTCCAGCAGATGCTGCAGGGGCCCCTCCCAGAGGCCCTCAACACTCATCTCTATACACCAAAGCATACTCATTGCTATACCTGTGGCTCTCTGAATAAGGGCTCTGTTCTGGCTTTTGGGATAGCCCAGAAATCGCAGAGCATTCATGTTCCTAGAAACAGCCCCACACAGGGATGGGTGGAAGCTGGTAGATGAATATCTCAGCTTTCTCTCCCTCCACTGAGATAACATGAGACACGTTGCCCAGTCTCCCAGAGCTCCCAGGGGCGCCGAGCTCCAATCCAGACTCCAACCAAATATTAAGTAGGCTCCACACCCAATGTGGGACTCAAATTCATGACCCTGAGATCAAGAGTTGCACGCTCTACTGACTGAACCAGCCAAGTGCCCTTTTAAAAAAATTTTTAAACCTTGTTTTGAGCCAAATTTGTTGGGCTGACTTTGTCTTTTTGATGAGTTATCTCCTGGGAGGTCCCTCGGTCCCTTGTGCAAACAGGATCCATGTAAAATGTACAAGGTTTCTTGGTATATGAAATTATTACCTAAAGTACTGTTGAATATTGGAGGATGTCTACCGAAATCAATCAGTTCTTGGTTCTTCTTCTAGCATTAAAGAACAGAGCTATTCATTGAAGTTACTATTGGATCATCTGTATGAAAAATGCATCTGGTTACTCTTGTGCTCTAAAACCATCAATGGCTCCCCATTACCCTTAAAATAAAATTTAAATTTCTTAATACGGCCAACTGGCTCCTGCTTGCCAACCCCATCTGCTATCCCTTTCCCTTTTGCTCATCACATCCTAGCCATATGGCTTTCCTTTCCTGTTCCTCAAACACATCAAACTCTTTCCAACCTCGAGGTCTCTGCTTCTGTTGTACCTTCTTCTGCCTGAAGTGTTCTTCCCATGGCTCTTCTGTATGGTTTTTTTTCTTCAACTGTCACCTTCTTGGAGAGATTGCCCAGCTACCTTATGTAAAATAGAGGACTCCCCCTCAACTTCCCATCATTTGATAAAATTACTTTTTATCAAATCTGTATATTTATTTTTTTCATAGAACTTACCAGAATCTATGATTCTCTTATTCATTTGTTTTCTGTCATGTAAGTTCCATGAGGGCAGGGACTTTGGTATTTTTGCACTGAAATTCCCAGCATCTACCATAGTACATAGCAGACAATATCCAGCCAATATGCTGTTGGTGAATGAATGTGTATAAGAAAGTGCTTATCTTGGGCGCCTGGGTGGCTCAATTGGTTAAGTGACTGCCTTCGGCTCAGGTCATGATCCTGGAGTCCCAGGATCGAGTCCCGCATCGGGCTCCCTGCTCGGCGGGGAGTCTGCTTCTCCCTCTGACCCTCCTCCCTCTCATGCTCTCTGTCTCTCATTGTCTCTCTCGCAAATAAATAAAATCTTAAAAAAAAAAAAATTAAAAAAAAAAAAGAAAGTGCTTATCTTTCTGTTCTCAAGAGCAGAAAGGCATATACTTTTGATTTATCCAAAACTGATAGTATATCGTTGAAGTATAGGTTAAAAAGCCCAGAGGCCAGTACGTGTCACTTATTTTCCCTCATTTAAAACATTTTAATGATTGGGGTGCCTGGGTGGCTCAGTCAGTTAAGCAACTGCCTTTGGCTCAGGTCATGATCCCAGGGTCCTGGGATCGAGCCCCACATCAGCCGCATCAGGCTCCCCGCTCAGTGGGGAGACTGCTTCTCCCTCTCCCTCTGCCCTTCCACACTACTCATACTCTATCACGCGCATGCTCTCCCTCTCCCTCAAATAAATAAAATCTTTAAAAAAAATTTTTAATGATTGTATTATAAGACTTCTCCTATTGATTCTGTCTCTCTGTGAGCATCAGTAGCTAGCAGGAGAGGAGAAAAGCTTTGTCAAATTCTTACCACTTAATTCATAGACAATTTTCAATCCAGGCTAAAGTCTAAGGAAAGGTCAAAAAAATTGGCAAACATATTATTCCTAACCAGTCCATTCCACATGGTAGCAAAAAACTCTACAAGTCCATAATGGGTGCTCAAAATACTTTTTTTGAACTAGTGTCTAGCTTGAGTTAGATCTTTGACCAGACCAGTACCGTCCAATAGAAATACAACGTGAGTCACATGCATAATTTTAAATTTTCTAGTAGCTACAATGTAAAAAGGAAAAAAAACAGTTGAAATTAATTTTAATAGTACATTTCATTAAACCCAATATATCCAAAATATTATTGTTTCAACATGTAATCAATATTTTTTAAAAGAGATATTTTATATTTTATTTCATACTAAGGTTTTGAAATCTGGAGGAAGTGTAATTTTATACGCACAGACATCTCCATTGGGATGATAAATTTTGGGGGGGCGGGGGGAATGATAAATTTGAATTGGAAATAATTGCTCTACATTTAAATTTCAAAAATTTATAGTGGAAAAAGTAGATTCAGGTGCCCAAGTAATTCCAAACATACTCAAAAATTTTCCAATAGCAGAACTGAGTATCAGTTTTTAAATTTAACATGATAACGAATTACATTATGCTAAGGTAAAGAAGCCAGACACAGAAGGTCACAGATTGTATGATTCCATTTATATGAAATGTCCAGAACAGGGACAGACAGAACAGAGATCTGTGGTTGCAAGGGGCTCACGGGGAGAGGAGAGTGAGGAGCAATTGCTTAATGGGTTTGGGGTCTACTTTTAGGGTGATAAAAATGTTTCAGAACTAGATATAGGTGGTGGTTGCACAACATTGTGAATGTGCTAAATACCATGGAATTGCTCATTTTAAAATAGTAAATTTTGGGGTACCTGGCTGGCTCAGTCGGTGGAGCGTGCAACTCTTGACCTCGGGGTTGTAAGTTTGAGCCCCAGGTTAGGGTGTCGAGATTACTTAAAAATAAAATTTTTAAAAAATAAATACAGGAGGTGGGCGCCTGGGTGGCTCAGATGGTTAAGCGTCTGCCTTCGGCTCAGGTCATGATCCCAGGGTCCTGGGATCGAGTTCCGCATCGGGCTCTCTGCTCCTTGGGAGCCTGCTTCTCCCTCTGCCTCTCTCTCTCTGTCTCTCATGAATAAATAAATAAAATCTTTATAAATAAATAAATACATACATACATACATACATACATACATACATACATACAGGAGGACCTGGGTGGCTCAGTCGGTTAAGTGTCTGCCTTCAGCTCAGGTCATGATCCCAGGGTCCTGGGATCGAGTCCCGCATTGGGCTCCTGGCTCAGCGGGAGGCCTGCTTCTCCCTCTCCCTCTGCCTCTCCCACTGCTCATGCTCTCTCTCTCTCTGTATCTCTGTGTCTCAAATGAATAAATAAAATCTTAAAAAATAAATAAATAAATAAATAAATAAATAAATAAATAAATAAATAAATAAATAAATACAGGGGCATCTGGGTGGTTCAGTCAAGCGTCTGCCTTCAATTCAGGTCATGATCCCGTGGTCCTGGGATCAAGTCCCTGATCGGGCTCCCTGCTCAGCGGGGGAGTCTCCTTGTCCCTTTCCCTCTGCCCCTCACCCTGCTCTCGTGAGTGCTCTGTCTCTCTCAAATAAATAAATAAAATCTTTAAAAATAATAAATAAAAAATAAATACATAAAATGGTTAATTTTATGTGAATGTCGCCATCATTAAAAAATTGAAATTAATAGAATTCAAGTAAAATTACAACTTGAGTTCTTCCATCACTCAGCCTCAATCCAAGTGCTTCACAGCACCAGACTATGACATTGTACAACACAGGACCAGTTAATTCATTCCTATGCAGAGGCTGCGGCTTTTTTAAACATTTATTTCTGTTTTTCCAGGACCTGGCTTCCCAGCACTCACGGAAAGCTTTCAAGGTGAAGTGTCCCAGTTTATTTAAGCACCACCTGGCAGCCAGTGAAGTGTCACGTTTCTATTTCGTGAGAGGCAGCCATGAATCTGATTGCTACTGTTCCACATGATCAGCACGTTTTGGGTGACAGATTGTTAGGTTCACCACACCTTTGAGCATGTTGTGATTCTTTCATCGCTTTTCTGAAGGGCGTGAGGCATCCAGAAGTTTGCAGTATGTGCTTCAGGAACTGCCTTACAAAGGTTTTCCAGTTGTCCTTCCCTCCAGGGAGATAAAGAGGCGCGGACGAGGAATGAGCTCACAGAGAGCAGGCATGCGCTGCTAGGAACACGTATTACGAGTGGTTTAGATGACGAGGGGCATACGCCTTAAGACACCCCAAGGATGATTCATAGGACTCAGAAGGATCTGATGAGCTCACCTAGTCCATCCCAGATGAGTAAGAGCAACTTGCCCGTTTCTTTCAACTCTCCAGAGATAAAGATCCACAACGACTCTTGTCTGCACATTGCACCGAATTGTACCTCTTGGGTATCAAGAAGTGTTTTTCTAAGTCTTCCTTATCAAAACCTCTCTTATTAGTTTATCTTTAAACCTCTTAGCTAAGTCTGATATCATTCCATGATGACTGTCTCCTGAATGTCAGGATATTTTACCTGGAAATAACCTCTTTAGCATTTTCTTACTTTTTTTTTTTTTTAAGAGATTGGATCTTTAAGAGAGAATTTTTTTTTTTTAATATTTTATTTATTTATTTGAGACAGAGAGAGAGAGAGCACATGAGAGGGGGAGGGCCAGAGGGAGAAGCAGACTCCCTGCTGAGCAGGGAGCCCGATGCAGGACTCGATCCTGGGACTACAGGATCATGACCTGAGCCGAAGGCAGTCGCTTAACCAACTGAGCCACCCAGGCGCCCTTAAGAGAGAATCTTAAGCAGGTTCCATATCTAGCGCAGAGGCTGACGCAGGGCTGGATCCCACCACCCTGAGATCATGACCTAAGCTGAAACCAAGAGTCAGTTAACCAACTGAGCCACCCAGGCTCCCCTAGCATTTTCTCACTTTTGATGCTTTTCTCACTTTTGATGTTTCTGCATCCCAATATGATTACTCAGTTTTTAGATTGCCTGGACTATTTTTTTTCCCCCTCTCTTTCTTGCTGCCCATTGCCCTTTTTATTGTCTTCCTCATCAGGTTGGAGAGAAGAGTAAATAAAATTTCCACCTGCTCATTTTTTTTTTTTTTGGCCAGTCCAATAGTGGAAATGTGTTCAAATTTTATCTAATATTGAAGTGATAGCTATCACCATAAATCTATATCTCTCTTATTTATTCATAACACAAGCCTTGGGTAGTTTCTTTAGAAAACAACAACGACAATAAAATATAAACCATGGTGGCACATTCAATCCTGTTGCTGACAAAAAGTGATGGCTTTTATAGATGCCTCTGAAGAAATGACAAATATTCCCCAAAGACTTGCTGTCATTTATACCTCTTTCAAGGTTGAACTTGGCTGTATGCGATGTTTTGTTTGTAAGGTTTTGATCCCAAGTAACAGAAATGTCCTATGGCTAGCATAAACCAAACAAGAAAAAAGGGCAAGGCAGCGGAGAAAGTCAGTGAAGGGATGCTAGAGGTATTTTGTAACATCAAAGGCAAAATTAAATAACTGAAATTTAGAGGAGGAAGAAACCAGGGTCCATTTTGTGAATTCAGTAGCAGCTCGTAAATTTTTCTTTCTGGAACACTGCCATTAACATCACTTTGTTCCAGGTCTTCTCCGACTTCGTTCCTTTCTATTTCTGATTCCAGATTCCTAGGAGAGAGCCCAGTGTGGGGTCACGTGAGCTCCAGCCATGGCCACGGAAGCCGAGTCCTGCAATGTCCTGTGTAAGGGGGAGGGTCCCAGGAAAGAGGAACGCAATTTCATCCAGCAGCATTCTTCACATTGTTTGGAGACCGTTAAGAGACTTGGTACAAGACAGAGGTGAAACCAATGTGTAAGTGGGGTGACGTTTGATATGCCCAAATAAGAGAACACACACCAGGCAAATTGTATTTTCCCCAGATGACACCTTGCTTTTCACAAGTGAGACCCATCTTGGGCTTCTGACTTAAAGAACTGTAAGAAAATTAATTTGTGTTGTTCCAAGCCACAAAGTCTGTGGTGATTTGTTACAGTAGCAATAGGCAACTAACACAGAGTCTCTACTGCTATGACTAGTGGGAGGGCCATCCTCCATTTATCATCTCCCTCCTCCGCTACCCATCCAGATACTCACCTACAGCTAGCATTTTGGTTGGTCTGGGTGATTTGCCTGGTGGGGTCCCCAGACGTTCATCCCCAAAGGGTGTGAATGCTTTAGGTGCCCTTGACAGGTTGCGATTACCGTAACTGCCCATGAACGGTGATCCCAAGCATGGAAGTAGCAAATGATGCACTAGTGAATCATCTGGATTCCAGACATTCTCTGTCCTGTCCCCATTAAGTAGCAGCACCCCTTCTCTGCCTGTTGGCTCAGTGACAGGAAGAGCCCAAAGTGACTATGTAGAGTCACAATGTGCAATGCAGTAGGGCCCACACTGTGTCCCCTGGCCTAAGTGCTCCTCAAGAAATTAGAAACTCGTACTCTACAGAGCCCAAGTTTATAGGGAATGAGAAGCACAGAATCCGCAAGTGGATCACTGGGTATAATTATGAGAAAGGCTGCTCCTTGATCTCCAGCCCTCAGATACTAGCTAGAGAGACACAGTACCTCACCCTTTATATATCACTTGTTGGTTCAGAGTGTAAACCACATCTTTCGAGAGAGCACCCAGCCCTGCAAGGTGAAGTAACTGGGGTTTCAACAGGTGTTTTAGAATGTAGGCTTTATTATTATTCAGGTATAAGGAGGCCAACAGATCAGGAGTTGGTTACCATTGGAAATAGAGTTTGTTACTCACGGTGCCCGAGAGGAGGGGACGTGCCATGCTAAGCAGGGCCACACAGGGAACAATAGGTCAGTCAGGAGGTACGGACAGCCAGAGGGTGGGGCCGGGAGGGAAGGTAGACAAGAGCCTTTATTATGGTTTCCATAGGAAGGAACATAGGAGGCAGGGTAAGTAGGTTTAGGATTGGCTAATTTGGATAATTTCAATAGGCTCTGGGGTGTAGGGGCTCTCTCTAGGTGTGTAATACCTGGACCTGAAGTAAGGCAGGTCAATAGTGGCTCAGAGTATAAGAGCCCACTAGAGGGGCGCCTGGGTGGCTCAGTCGTTAAGCAACTGCCTTCAGCTCAGGTCACAGCTTCAGATCTCAGGGTCTGGGATGGGGTCTCGCATCCGGCTCCTTGCTTAGTGGGGAGTCTGCTTCTCCCTCTGCCCTCTGCCTACCCCTCCCCCTGCTTGTGCACTTTCCCTCTCTCTGACAAATAAAATCTTTAAAAAAGAAAAATGAAGGTGGGCTCAACCTTCAGAGCTGTCCCCCACTTGGGGTGAGAAGACTGGGCCTTGTTTGCCCTTGCTTGGGCATCTCACTGGATGCAGGCTGCACTGGGCAGGTGGGTGTGAGACTGGGAGAGGTGGCTTTCTTTGGCAAGAGGGCAATTCCCACAAAGGGCTGCCAGCTGAGGGCTGGTGACTGGGGTGTGTTAAACCAGCAGCACTCACAGCAGCTGGGGCAGGTGTCCTTCAGTCCTGGAGGGGGGAATGGGGTGGTGCCAGACACAATAGCCCTGTGTCCAGCACCCAATGCCTGTCTCTCCCTGTCACCATCTCAAACTCATCATCAGAGTTGTCACTGACTCCTCTTCCCAGGATTTTTCTTTTAATTGTGATAAAATACACATAATGTAAAACTTAACCATCTTAACCACGTTTTTAAAGATTTATTTACTTGGGGGAGAGATTGAGAGAGCCAGCACAAGTGGGAAGAGGGGCAGAAGGAAGAGACTCAAGCAGACTCTCCATTGAGTGCAGAGCCTGCCTCCAGGCTTGATGTGGGGTTCAAGGCAAGGCTCGATCTCACGACCCATGAGATCATGACCTGAGCTGAAACCAAGAGTCAGATGCTCAACTGACTGAGTCATCCAGACACCCCCCATCTTAACCATTTCTAAGCGTACAGTTCAATATTGTTCAGCATAGGGCACCTGGTTGGCTCAGTCGGTTAAGCGTCTGCCTTCGGCTCAGGTCGTGATCCCAGGGTCCTGCCTTGGACTCCCTGCTCTGTGGGGAGCCTGCTTCTTCCTCTGCCTTTCTCTCTCTGTTTCTCATGAATGAACAAAATATTTTTTTAAACGATTTTATTTATTTATTTATTTGAGAAAGAGAGAGAAAGCATGAGCAGAGGGAGAGACAGAGGGAGAAGCAGGCTGCCTGCTCTGCAGGGAGCCCGATGCAGGGCTTGATCCCAGGACCCTGAGCTCATGATCTGAGCTGAAAGAAGACACTTAACCGACTGAACCACCGAGGAGCCCCTGAATAAAATCTTTAAAAAAATATATTGTTCAGTATATTCACAGTATTGTGCATCAGATTTCCAGAATTTTTCATCTTGCAAGATAAACTCCACAGCCACTCATTAAACAACTCTTCCTTTTACCCTAATCTCCCCAGACCCTGGCAATCACTATTTGACTTTCTGTCTCTGGGAATTTGACCACTCTAGGTACTCATATAAGTGGAATCATGTAGTATTTGTCTTTTTGAGACTGGCTTATTTCACTTAGCATAATGTCCTCAAGGTTCATCCATCTTGTAGGATATGTCAACACTTCCTTCCTTTGTAAGCCTGGATAATACTCCATTGCGTGAATACACCACATTTTGTTTATTCATTCATCCAGCAATGGATACTTGGGTTGCTTCCACCTTTGGTCATTGTAAATCATGCTGCTATGAACATGAATATACAAATATCTCTTTAAGACTCTGCCTTTAATTTTTTTTGGATACAAAGCCAGATCTAAGATGTTTTTGTCCAAGACAGGTTTATTTTTCATTAGCTTAATTTCTTCTATGCCCAGAAAGAGGCAAGAATGTACCACCTACTGTCTTCCTAGGGAGGCAAATCTTGTAAGTCAGAATACTCTGGTAGGGTCAAGTTGATGGATATTAAACCTGGCTCATGATTAATTATGAGCCAATATATGTCATGCAATAGTTTCTGCTTTTTCTACCAAAGGGAAAGAAACCATCTGTAAAGGAAATTTCCTACATGCTGCTTGAACTGCTTCACCTTTTGTTATCCTAACTGCCAAGGTTAGTTAATCACAAACAGGACTTTGAGAAATAGTTTCTGGGATGAAAGAAATTCAAGCCATCAGGGGGCCAGCTCATTACCATGCTGAAGCTGATGAGGGTATCTCTGTGATGATTAGGGGAAAGGAGTGGGGGCTACTTACAGGGGAAAGGGAGACACTGGGAGAGGAGGTTAGGTGGAATTGGAAAAAAACTTTGCTAAGAATATAATAGTATGTCGTGTTGGGGGGGGGGGGCCTGGTTGTAGTAGGCTAAGCAATACAGGTTTCCCCCGCTATCCAAAAGTAGAGCCAAACTGATGTAAAGCAAAGATGTAATTAGCATTTCATAAAGGCAAAATCCTCTTCAGATTTCTTTCGACTGAAATAGGTACCAATGTTAAGTCTTTCATAAAAGCAAAGTGGCATAAAGCAAACTTTCAGATAGCAGGGGAAACCTGTTCTGAGATTTCAAACAACAAGAATGAAAAGTGCATTCCTTATGAATTAAAAAAAAAAACTCGGATGTCTCATCCAGAACCTATAAATTTGGAAGAACACCTCCACTTCAGGATTTATTTCTTCTGTTCCTATTAAAGTTAAATCCAAACTGTATGACTCAACCCAAAAGTTAAATGCAGCAGCAGATGTCTTTTGAGCTTTTCTTCATCCCAGGTAGCCAGATGAAACGGGAAAGTGATAAAAGTAAACTTAAAATTCAGAATTCATTTTCTTAAGGAAATTCTCAACTTTGCAACTCACCCACACAGAGCCGTGTACAAGTGGATAATTGATATTGAATATATTAATAGCCAAATCATAAGCATGCTTCCTAAAATAAGCAGAACTGTAGCACAGTGTTTGGGAAGCAGCCTTCAAAAATAAATAACAGAAAGAACTTTCTAGCATAGATGACTCATTTTTTTAAAGATTTATTTATTTATTTGAGGGAGAGAGAGAATGCAAGCAGGGAAGGGGAGAGAGAAACCTCAAGTAGACTCCCCACCAAGCTTGGAGCTCGACACAGGGCTTGATCCCAGGACCCCAAGATCATGACCTGAGGCGAAATCAAGGGCCGGACACGGCCAACCAACTGAGCCACCCAGGTGCCCCTAGATGACTCATTTTTAATAATATTAGATGATTATGCTGGACACTCCCAAGAATGTGCTCTGAAAAGATAAATCAACCCTAAAGGTTACATTGTTATGGTTCAATGTTTAGTAGGCTGTAAGGTAACAAAAGTTTATCCCCTTGGAACACCCATTTTTATGAAAGCAGTTGTACGTGACACGGTATATATTTTCGGTTTGGTATGACAATTCTATATCTTAAATGACTTGCCTGATGTTCATTTCATTGAAAAAAAAATGGCAAAAACAAAATAAAACAAACAAAAACCCAGGGCACCCCTGCCTTTTTCCATAATTCTCCCTTTAATTGGTAGAAACACAGACAAATTTAAAACCTCCTTTCCTTTGTTCCCTTTGGCAAAGACGAGATCATCTATAATTTTCCAAAAGAGGCTTCACTAGTAAACACAGGAAGTACCAAAAACAAGAAAAGAAAAAAGCCAAGTTGAAAAATACAGGTTTCCAAGTTTCTGATTCTATAAAAGCTTGCTAGCTCACTGAGACAGCTGGTTCTGATCTGACACCTTGCTCAAACAATTTCCTCTTTAATTTCTCTGTTCTTTCTTTTCTGGCTCCTATATTTGCACCCACCCAGAGGAGGGTTCCACTCACTCAAAATTTCAAGGGAACAGTTAATGGAAGGTAAGTGAGGTTAGTGACCTGAACTTGTGTGAACAATGAACTTTTCACTCTTCTCCAGGTGCCTTCAACATAGAAAGCCTTCCCCAGCCCTAGGAAGTGGTCTAGGGTTCATTTCTTTCTTTTTTTTTTTTTTTAAGATTTTATTTATTTATTTGAGAGAGAGAGTGCATGAGCGGGGTAAGGGGCAGGGGGAGAAGGAGACTCTCCGCTGAGCAAGGAGCCTGGGACTCCGGGATCATGACCTGAGCTGAAGGCAGATGGTTAACTGACTGAGAGACCCAGGTGCCCCAGGGTTCATTTCTTAGGTAACAGTTTGAGGTCATATCTAATTTGGAATACCTATTACACAAAAATCTAGTGAGCTGCCACAACCCAACTGAAGTCCTGGAGACTTAATCTTAGCTTTAAAGTCAAATACCATTTGTGTGAAAAGAAAATTAATTTTTATCATGGCAGTTGTAACAGTTTGATATAAAACCGTATCCTTCACTTCTTACTTTCAAAACTTCCTACAGCTGAAACAAACCATC
This sequence comes from Mirounga leonina, assembly GCF_011800145.1. Taxonomy (NCBI): domain Eukaryota; kingdom Metazoa; phylum Chordata; class Mammalia; order Carnivora; family Phocidae; genus Mirounga; species Mirounga leonina. Next base: position 15,723,189 of record NW_023270436.1, read on the forward strand.
CTGATCTGTTTTTCGACATCTCGCAGGAGCCCAATTACCATAATAACCAAAGTGTTAAATTAAGGGCAAAAACTTTCTGAGAATGTTATTACTACATGTTGACATAAATGTCCAATATAGTGAATCAGCTTAGGTTAACACAGACTAATTTCTGTTTTTATGGTTAACTATAGCAGAGTGCTAAGGCAGAAGAGACTAATAAAAAGTTGATTTGTGTATCATTCATTCATATTTGGATGTTCACCATGGCCACACTCTCTATAAACAAGCGTCCTATATAAACTACATCCTAGCCTACCACTCCAATTTTTTAAAGCAGTCCAGAGTCAGTAAACTCAGTGAATGATTCCAGAATCACGGCAACGAGCACTTTCAGGAAGTTTTCTTTGATTTGAATTAAAACCCTCGATGCAATTGGAGAGTAATTGATCATCGCTGTGAAGGTTAATTTTTATTTGTCAACTGGACTGGGCTAAAGGATGCCCAGAGAGCTGGTAAAGCATTATTTCTGGGAGCGGCTGTGAGGGTGTTTCTGGAAGAGATTAACATTTGAATCGGTAGACTGGTAAAGAAGATGGCCCTCACCAGTGTAGTGGGCATCATCTAATCTGTTGAGGGCCCCCAAAAAGCAGACGAGGGGTGTATTTGCTTTTTTTTGCTTGAGCTAGATCATCCATCTTTTCTTGCCCTCAGGTATTGGCGATCCTGGTTCTCAGGCCTTTGGACTTGGAACGGGACTACCACCAGCAGCCCCCAATTCTCAGGCCTTTGGAGTTAGACTGAATTACATCAGCTCTCCTGGTTCCCAGCCTGCAGATGGCAGACTGTGGGACTTCTCTGCCTCCATAACCATGTAGGCCAATTCCTACAATAAATATCCTCTTATCTATGTATCTTATTGGTCCTGTTTCTCTGGACCGAATACAACCACTTCCAGTAAAATAACACAAGATATGTTACCACCTATCTCAGGTTAAATAATTCTATTCGCTCACATTTTCTTTAAGTTCTATTTACCAATTGTTTAGCTATATTTCATGATTCTCTGAACCATCTGCTGGTTTGGGCTTCATATATGGACTCATCAATAGAAAGTAGCAAAGTGGTTCGCGCCTAGTCTCTCTCCTTGCTTCAGGCCCCCTGGACCAAGCCTAGTTTGCTCCAAAAGAATCAGCCTGTATCTGTCCTAGGCTCAGATCAGCTCTGGTTCATATCACTCTTCTGCCTCCGGCCCCAAACTACCTCATACTTATTATTCAGCACCTCACCTGCCCTTGAAACGCCTAGTTTAGCCCAAGAATTTCCCTAGTCTCACCCAGAGTCCAGCAAATCTCATAAAAACCCCTTCAGTTCACACAAGAGCAGAAGTTCTCTTTCTGTAATGGCCCAGAATTCTTTAAAGGGAACATGGAGAGAAAACAGTACGCCTGAGAGATGGCACCAAATAGGCCTCATATGACCCCCAAAGTTTTTTTCCCTATAGGCCAATCTCAGTCAGCTAAATTCTACAATTTGAGAACGTTATTTAGGATGTTGGCAATAAATTTCATGACTTCATTGGCATCAATAAATTTCTCATATTGGTCACAGTAACCCTGCCAGGCCCTAGGAACTTGCAAGGTGGTTATGTGAAGGCCAGGGCTTGGGGCTTGTGGGGGTGCTTGCTTCATCTTGCCTTGGCAGAAAATCCTGCAGGTGTGAGGTGCTTGGAAGCAGAGGGATGGGCACCAAAAAAAGAGGTTAAAAATAGACAACCAAGGGGCGCTTGGGTGGCTCAGTCATTGGGCGTCTGCCTTCGGCTCAGGTCATGATCCCGGGGTCCTGGGATTGAGCCCCGCATCGGGCTCCCTGCTCAGCGGGAAGCCTGCTTCTCCCTCTCCCACTGCCCCAGCTTGTGTTCCCTCTCTCGCTGGGAAAATAAATAAATAAAATCTTAAAAAAAAAAAATAGACAACCAAGATAAATCTTTCACAACTTTGCTTGCACTTTGAGAATAAGAATTATGCAGATTCCAACAGAAAAGAAGAATATGTACTCTTCGAGGTCAGACATTTTCTATCAAGAAATCTTATAGGGTAAGAATGTCTTGGACAATTTCCCATTAATAATAAGCTTCAACCCTTACGTAGTATTTATTATGTACAAGGCACTGTTCTGAACACTGTATATGAAGTTACTTATTTAATCATTACAACAACTCTAAAAGGTAGGCACTATTTTAATCTCCACTGTCAGAGAAGGAACCTGAGGTTCAGAGACGTCTGTGGCTTGGCCCTGATCTATGATCTGAAAGGATTAGAAAGCTAAAAGGCTTGATTTTGCCAGTATGTCAAGAATGGGTCTATATTTCTGAATCGAACTCACATTAATTAGAGCTTACTAAGTCCAATGTTCAAGGCTGGGATGCTAAATTATTAATTTGTGATGAGAAATTTAAACTCTTCAAGAATCACAATACTGAGATTGGCAGGACTAAAGCATCCTCCCCGTTTTAGGCAGAGAAGCCAAATTGCAATCAGAACACACCTTATGGGTGCACCTGGCTGGCTCAGTCAGTAGAGCTTGTGACTCTTGATCTTAGGGCTGTGAGTTCCAGTCCCACACTGGGTGTAGAGATTGCTTAAATGCGTGCGCGCAAACACACACACACACACACACACACACACACACACACACACCCCTACCTTAAGGAACATATCATTAGAACAGAGAAAATTAGATAAATGAGCTAACAAAGCGTCCCTCAGCTTAGTTTTTTAGACACACTCTGCCCCTCCTGGGATGACTCTGTAATACTAGAAGTCCATTGCGGAGCCATATTTTAATAGGTCTCCTGATATTTACCCCTGCGATGCTCCTTTTTTCTATGCTTTCAAATAAACCAACTTCTCTTCTGATAGACAATGTTCTTAAAAATTGTATTGCCCCTGAATTCAGGCTTTGCTCTGGCTGAGGAGTGACTGTATCTCTTTATTCTGAGACATTGTATATTTGGTTTTCTAGATCTCTGTTGGACCATCAAACTCCTCATATTTGTAAACTTCACAGAGCCTGGCACAGTCATTATACAAGGCGAGTCCTCAGTAATGTTTGTTGAAAGAATGAGAGTGAAGGGAGGAAAGAATAAATGCACCTTGATGTCAGATGATTTAAAAATAGCTCTCCATCACTATGGAAAACAGTACGGTACTTCCTCAAAACATTAAAAATAGAATTACCATATGATCTGGCAACTCCTCTCCTCGGTATGTACTCAAAAGAATTGAAAGCAATTTGAAAAGACTCAGAGATATTTGTACACTCATGTTCATAGCAGTGTTATTCACAATAGCCAAAAGGCGGAAGCAACCTAAGTATCCATCAACTGATGAATGGAAAAACAAAATGAGCTCTCTACGTACAATGGAAATCTTATTCATTAAAAGGGAAGGAGATTCCAGTAGATGCTACAACATGGATGAATCTTGTGGACATTATGTGAGTGAAAGAAGCCAGTCACAAAAGGACAAATGCTGCATGATTCCCCTTATGTGAGGTACCTAGAGTAAGTCAAATTTGTATAGACAGAAAGTACAATGGTGGTGGCCAGGGGGCAGGGGAGAGAAGGGAACAGGGAGTTAGTGTTTAATGGGAACAGAGTTTTAGTTTTGCAAGACAAAAAGTTCTACCGCAGGATGGTGGTGATCATCGCTTAACAATACAAATATACTTAATGCCACTGAACTGAACACCTTAAAATGGTTAAAATGGTAAATTTTATGTTATCTGTATTTTACCACAACTGAAACAAAAATAAAAAAGCAACAGGGACGCCTGAGTCAGTTGAGCATCCGACTCTTGATTTCAACTCATGTCATGATCTCGGGGTCCTGAGATCAAGACCCGCATCACATGGGGCTCCTTGCTTGCAGGGGAGTCTGCTTGAGAGTCTTTCCCTCTGCCTCTCCCTGCCCTCAAATAAATAAATAAATCTTTAAAAAGAACACACACACAGACGCATACACACACACGTACAGGAACAACAAAAAACCAACCAAACAAAAACCTCTTCCATGCTGACTCATGGCTTGTGTTGTTAAACCTGAGCTCTGTTTCCACAAAACCAATATATCAACTCCTCTATTTGTCCTCATTTAAGGCAATGGCTTGTCCTGTTGGATTTCATTCTGTTTAAGACTCCCTATTCTAGGGGCGCTTGGGTGGCTCAGTCGGTGAAGTGTCTGCCTTCGGCTCAGGTCATGATCCCAGGGTCCTGGGATTGAGCCCCGCGTTGGGCTCCCTGCTCATCAGGGAGTCTGCTTCTCCCCTGCCTGCTGCTCCCCTCTGCTTGTGTTTGCTTTCTCTCTCTCTCTGTGTCAAATAAAAAAATAAAATCTTAAAAAAAAAAAAGGCTCCCTATTCTATGATGTCATTGTATTAGCTGTACCGCAGAGTTCTGCAACATAGTACAGAACATTTCAAGTAAAACCATACCGTATTATCCTTACTTGCCAATTAAAAGGATAGACTTTCAATCAAGAAAATAAATACATTATTCATGGTTGATAAAGCAATTTGATAGTGGATTGACATCCACTTTCGCCATCTTATGTACTTGTGTTTTTTTTTAGATCTGCAAGGAACAGTCTACCAGCTGAGTGCTGTTGAACAAAATCATTATAGGATTAGTAGTTTTCTGACCCACTTACTAAAAAAAGCTGAATCACTCAGTTGAGACCCCAGGGAAATGCAGATTTGTACCTTTGATGTATTGCTTGTTTTTTTTTCTTCAAGTAAATTAAATTCTGTAACCAGTTTTCAAGTCCTTGCCATCTTTTCTTTTAATTGGGTAATATCATATGTCTTCTTGAATATAAGCCTTTGCAGACTCTTGATTTTTTTTATTCATTTTTTTAGACTCCTGATTTTTTTTAACTACAAATGTATAATAGAACACCCATATAGCTTTCTTCTATGCAATTATTTTCTAAACCCATCAGGAAGGCCTGCTTTTCTTCCTAATCCTTTCCTTTATTAGACTGGGGGCAGGTGGGTGGAGTGGGCCGTCGGGAAGAGAAGCCCCATGCGCTATGCTGCAGATGGGACTCTGGGAAGATGGGGAGAGTGGTCACTCTGCCCATGATCACTCAGGCCTGGTTAAGGAGAGGAGCTTGCAATTCCCAAGGCAAGGAGTCATGGTTACCTCTCTATTTCCCACCACTAGGTCTCCACCAGTGGTTTTCCAAACACAGAGAAGAACTTTTCTCCTCCTGTCAAATATTCTAGTCCTTCTCCACCCAGTGTAACTTCCTTTAAGAAGCTTCTCTCCAGATGATAAAACTCTTCGTTTCCAAGCCCACTGATAAAATTCCCAACCCAATATCTCATCAACAACGGACTCTTATAATTGCTATATTTATACTGATTACATACTTGTCTTATTTCCCTGCCTAGGCCAGATGTCCTTGGCCATAGCCAAATCAAAGGACCTAATTCTGTAATTATCTCTCTTTTTCTGGCTTTCCTGTTTCTGGTGATAGCAACATCCTTCTGTTGCCCAGGTTAGTAACCATAGAGGCATCTCTGCATCCTCCTTCTTCCTCACTCCCACTCCCAAATATCCAATCAGTCTCTAAATCCTAGCAATTCTTTCTTTACAACCTCTCTGACATCTTTTTTATTTCCACTGTATCTTCCACCTAGGCTGTTCCAGCAGCAGCCCAGCTGGGCTTCCAGATTCCCAACTTCCATCTTGAGTTCCTCCTTAACACCAGCGCCACATTAATCCTCCTGAACTACAGTTTTATTCAGATCACTTTCCAGTTTTAAAACCTGCAATGGCTCCCTGTTGTCTTTGATTTAACTTTCAACGCTAGAAAGATGGAAAGACCACAGGCTTTATAAGCAACTCCCAACGCTGCCCTTGACCGGTTGCAAGATTTGGGGTAAGACTCTCACCCTCTCAAAACTTCAGCTTCCTCATCTATAGTATATGGGTAAAAATACCCATCTGTAAGGTTTGTTGTAAGGTTCAAGCAAGATAATGTAAGCCAATCTTTTGGCCACCCGGGTAGGCACTCAATAAATGACATCTTTCCTTCTTCCTCAAGCCAGTGCCAACTTACCCTTTTTACAACTTATTCTTCCCCTCCTTTGCTGTTCTGGCCTCCATGCCTTTGGAGAAGCTATTACCTCTACTTGCCTTGCCTTCCATGTTTGTCCCTGGAATCTTCTATGCCCTTTAAGGGTCAATCTCATGAACAACGTGTTCTTTGATCAGTTTTGTCAAATATTGTCAATGGCATGCCAAGGGGAGGTGACAGCTGCTGCCGTTAACACTGTTTAGAATTGCCAGCTCATAGTGATAACAAAAGGCACACTGACTTTTAGTTTTACGCCAGTGTTATCTAGCAATCTCTTCCTTCTCTGAATTCCAAAAAATACATAGTATGACTTATGAGGTGTTTCATATACTGTTTACTATAACGTGACACTACTTACAGTCGACCCTTGAAGAACACAGGGGTTAGGAGTGCCAACCCCCAGTGCAGTAAAAAAAAATCTGTGTATAGCTTTTGACTCTCCCAAAACTTAACTACTAATAGCCTACCATTGAGCAGAAGCCTTACCAATAACATAAACAGTCAATTAACACATATTTTGTATATTATATGTATTATATATAAACTGTATTTTTTTAAAAGATTTTATTTATTTTGAGACAGAGTGCACATGCAAGCGGGGGAAGGGGCAGAGGGGGAGGGGGAGAGAGAGAATCCCAAGTAGACTCCATGCTGGGCACAGAGCCCAATGCGGGGCTCGATCCCACCACACTGAGATCACGACCTGAGCCGAAACCAAGAGTCGGACACTTAACGGATTGAGCCACCTGGTCACAGTATTCTTACAATATTTTTACAATAAAGTATTCTTACAGTAAAGTAATCTAGAGAAGAAAAGTGTTATTAAAGAAATCATAAAGGGAGCCTGGGTGGCTCAGTCGTTAAGCGTCTGCCTTCGGTTCAGGTCATGATCCCGGGGTCCTGGGATTGAGCCCCGCATCGGGGTCCCTGCTCAGTGGGAAGCCTGCTTCTCCCTCTCCCACTCCCCCTGCTTGCGTTCCCTCTCTCGCTGTGTCTCTCTCTGTCAAATAAATAAATAAAATCTTTAAAAAAAAAAAAAGAAATCATAAGGAAAAGAAAATACATTTATAATACTGTACTGTAGTTATCCAAAAAAATCCACATGTAAGTGGAGCCATGCAATTCAAACTCATGTTGTTGATGCATCAACTGTATAATTATAGTTATTTCTTTTTTTTAAAGATTTATTTATTTGAGAGAGAGAGAGAGAGAGCAGGAGGAGGGGCAAAGGGAGAGGGAGAGAAAGAATCTCAAGCAGACTCTCTGCTGAACATAAAGCCTGATGCAGGGTTTGATCTCAGCACCCTGAGATCATGACCTGAGCCAGAATCAAGAGTCAGATGCTTCACCGATGAGCCACCCAGGTGCTCCTATAGTTATTTCTGTTCATGTTTTCTATCCTTTATTAAATTATAAACTTTTTGAGTCACGTATCACAGTATGTATACCTCTGTTTCCCCTGTATAGTAACCAAACACTGAAGAACAACAAATGTTCTAAGTAAATGAAGAGCTTAATACAAACTGTACAGACTGTGTTAATATGTAATAAATCTGGCATTCTGAGATCAAGATTCTTTTCTAACATCTTATTGAGTGAGCACTGACTATGCACAGGTAATGCCTTAGTGCTTTACATGCATTATTCATTCATTATAAAAATTTATCCAGCACTTACTATATGCTAGGCACTGTGCTAGGTCTTAAGAACACATTAATGAACAAAATTATATATTTACACAATGCCTGGTGGTCACAGAGGTTAACTAACTTGCCCAGGGTTATTCAGCTAGTAACTGGGAGAGCCTCAATTTGAAAATGGGTCCTCCCCTAGAAGTCATGTTCTTAACCACTATATACATATATTTCCTCTGGTGTAAGCTACAGACAAACCACAGTGGATCCCAGCCTGACCACACTCTCTTACACAATCATTGATGGAATCCTCCTTGAGGATAGGGATCATGTTTTCATAAATCCTAAGGTCTCATATTTTAATTTCAAATCCATAAAAACTTCTGATGGTTATTCAGTAAATACTTACTGGCCAGCTGCCTTGATAACTATACAATCCATTGAATTTTCTTATAATTTGGGATTTTATTATTATTATTTTTTAAAGATGTATTTTATTTGAGAGAGGGAGAGAGAGCATGAGCAGGAGGGGCAGAGGGAGAGGGAGAGAGAATCTCAAGCAAACTCCAGGCTGATCACAGAGCCCAACACAGGGCTCAATTTCACAACCCTGAGATCATGACCTGAGCCAAAACCAAGAGTCAGCGCTTAACCAACTGCACCACCCGGCACCCCTATAATTTGTGAATTCAAAAAAAAATAATTCACCCATATAAATATTTAATCACCAACTAAAAACTTATTTCTTCCAGTCACTGTCAATTATAAATTAAATTATACTAACTGGTGTGTTATTCCAGCTATCTTCCGAGAACACTTAACATGCCTACATATCTCACACCTACATATACACTCCGGACACAAATACAGCTACATTCCGTAGGACATGCACTGAAACCCTGGCTCTTCAGAAAATGACAATTTCTCTGATAACAAGAAGACATCAAGAGGCCCACAAAGGCTTTTTACTAAAAGGAAGGAGGACAGTAGTAGCAATGATAACACAAAATATGAAAAATAGATTAAAGTCATTTTACCTACCCACCAGCAGAAGTTTTCAGTTGGCCTGGCAACTGGATGATATACTATTTCTATAGTCAGTTTCTTCTAAATAGACAAAGAAAAATAGAGGGGAAAAATGGGGGAAATTCACTTAAGACGTTGTTAGTATGAGCAGTATCAATAGGTATAAATAACTTGCCTGCCAAACAGATTAAACCAGAACGTGATGCAGAAGGAACAAGACATAACAAATGTTTGGCACATTCTTGAAATGAAATAAAAGTAGGAAAGGTCTAAAAATAGCTTCGGATGAATGATATATATGCAGCAAAAATACATCAGCAGTATGTTTAGGGCCAAGATCGCTGAAAAGAAGCAGGAAAACGTGAACACCAAGAAAATTAAATCACAAATCTTTCTAGATGTGGGCTTTGGAAGAACCAAAAATAGCCAACTCTCGAACATAAAACAGTCATTTTCTGATGAGTTTGGGCAATGAAGACAGCCACATCATTAGAAGAGGGAGGGGAGAATAGGGAGCAAGTCAGCCCAAAACAGAAGAGGTTTTGTTGTTGTTACTTAGGTATTTATTTACCTAAGTGGTATCGCTCTGTGATGGGCTGGTTTCCCGGTGAGAATTCCTAAAACCAGCCCGAAACACCCTTGGGCTCACATCATAGCTTCTCTTGTGCATAGCTCATTTATATCTTTCTCAGGCAACAACATGGTCAAATTTAGAAGCTTGTTGTTTTATTTTATTTTATTTTTTTAAGTAGGCTCCATGCCCAGCATGGAGCCCAATGCAGGGCTCGAACTCATGACCCTGAGGTCAAGACCTGAGCGAGATCAAGAGTCGGCTGTTTAACCAACTAAACCACCTCAGGCGCCCTTATTTTAGAACAGTTTCTCAGCCTCTGCACTACTAACATTTAGGGACAGATAATTCTTGTTGTGGGGCTATCCTATGCATTGTAGAGTGCTTAGCAGCATATCTGGACTCTACCCACTAGATGCCAAGGAGCAACCCCCATTCTCAGCTGTGACCACTAAAAATATCTCCAGATAGCGTCTAATGTTCCCAGGGGGCAAAATCACCCCCAGTTGAGAACCACTGGTTTAGAGGATGAAGAGATGGTCATCCGCCCAACCTCGTACCATACAGATGAGGAAACCAAAGCCCAAGCATGTCAAATGTCTTGCTTAAATGTACTTAGCTGGTCAGTAGCAGATCTCAGCCAGGAACGCCAGATTATCACTTTCAATAACTCCACTATACCCCAACTCTAATCATTTGCATGCCACTATGATTTTGCCATTCCCATGGCCACCTATATTATAATTTTTAAAATTTGAGTTGGCTCATTTTTTAGCTTAATGCCTTTATTTTATTTTATTTTTTAAAGATTTTGGGCACTTGGGTGGCTCAGTCGGTTAAGCGGCTGCCTTCGGCTCAGGTGGTGATCTCAGGGTCCTGGGATCCAGCCCCGTGTCCGGGCCTCCGGCTCAGCGCGGAGCCTGCTTCTCCCTCTGCCTGTGGCTCCCCCTGCTTGTGCTCTCTGTCTCTTTCTCTGACAAATAAGTAAATAAAATTAAAAAAAAAAAAAGAAATATTTTTGTCTTTATAACAACCTTATTAGGTAAGAACGGTTATCCTCATTTTGTAAATGAGGATACTGAGGCATATAGGTCCCAGATCAATCACCCGACTCATGAGTGGCAGAACTGGGATTCCAGTCCAGGAAATCTGGTTCAGGAGTCCATGCTCTTCATCAATAAAGGGAAAGATTGGAGATGCTTGATGAGAAAGGAGGGAAATTAGTCTGGGGCTGAAAACAACGATAGCCAGGAAATAATGGGCAGAGGTAAAAAGGCAGGGGACCTGAGGTGTTAAATCCTTGGGAGAGGGGACTTCTCACCTGAAAAAGTGGGCAGGAATAGTGATGGGAGGGGGCAGAAGCTGAGGAGAGAGGGCATCAGAGCAGGGGCATGATGAGACCTCAAATAAGTAGAGTACCAGTTACTGAGAGAAACCAGCTGCTTGGCAGGATGGGGAAATGGAGAGGCTGGAAGTGGAAATTCAGGCAGAATGTTGGTCTGGAGAAAAGGTGAGACATACATTTTGTCTCACCTGGGGATCCAGGTTCAGGAGAGGACCCTAGGAGGGGTAAGGGGAAAGATGTGAGGGGGGGCTGTCAAGCTGAGGACCTATTGGTGAGAGGGGTGGCTGGGGTTTAGATGGGGCTTGGAAGGGGTCCCAGCAGGGCAAGCTGGAGCACTGCAGTGAGGAGCAGAGAAAACACACTCCCACACCAGGTAGGGCTGACGCTGGTGAACGCCAGCCATGGAAGTTAATGTTTTACCCTTAAAATTCAAGTTGAGAATCAGTAGGGGCGTACACACCACATTTTGCAAAATCTTGAACCAATTCATCTCCAAAAAATATAAAAAGCTTTTGGGTAACATTTGAGGAATTTTTGAGACTTTTATGTTCCCACGACTAGTTCATAAATAAAATCTACAACTTAAAAAGCGCACACACTCTTGTAATTGCTGAATGAAAATACCAAGCGCAAAACTGCTTTATCGCATGTTTTTGCCAGTTCCTCATGCTTCTTCAACACCTGACTTTTCAAAAACAAATTTTCCAGGAAATGTTTTGTCTTTTACACTTTCCAGTTTTTTGCAGATCAAGATGTTAATAAAAATAAACAACTTCGGGGAAATTCGATGGGTGTTGTTGTATTTGGATATATCAGGATCTCTAAAGAAAGACAATTTCATGGTTTGCCCTTAGTGATGTAACAGCACTTGATGCAGAACTCCATCCACGGTATGTTAAGATGGGTTGTACCCAGGTTCAACCAGGGAATCAAGGCACCAAAAGCAAAGCCTAATACAAATATATTTAAAGGAATATATAAATGATTAAAATGTAAAGGGAGGCATAGAAATTAAGAGCAAGCACTTTAGGGTCAGATGGGCCTAAACCACTGCACCAGAGTATCATGTAGCAGTATATATTGGTGTTCCATACTAGCATTATGGAGTTATTATGAGGATTAAATCAGATGTCATATAAAGAATGTCAGGAATGCAGTGCTAAATATATTTTGGATATTATCATATCCAGTATGAAGCAGAATAAACTAAACAATAAGCTTCTGAGAAGCTTGAGGGTTTTCATAACTTTGCTTTGATGAGTTTTGATTCCTGGCACTAATTTCCATGTAGGCAAGGTCCTTGTTCATTCTTCTAGGTCAAGGACGACCTGAGGGTCTTGAATGGCTCTAAACCAACAGTTCTCAGAGTGTGTGATTCACTAACTCCAGAAGGTCCCGAAGACCCTTTCAGATAATCTGTGAAATAAACACTCTTTTCATAATAATTGCAATGTTAGTAATTCTAACTTTATTAATAGCAAAACTAATTTCTTAATAATACTAATTGTCTAATTAATAACTATTTTCATTTTTCACTGCATTGACATTTGCACTGATGGTGTGAAAACATTGGTGGATAACACTACTGATAACATGAATCAAGGCAGTTATTGTTATTCTTCCCTAGCATGTGCTCACAGGGAAAAAAAAAACAAAAAACTAGTTTCACTTAGGAATGTCCCTGATGAAGCAGTACTTTTATTAAATCCTGATTCCTTGAGTATAACTCTTTTTTAGTATATGTGCCACCAAAGCAAGCATGTACATATTTTCTTAATAGTCCATGTGATGAAATGGGAAATACCCATAAAGCACTCAGCTGTATACCCAAGTACAATGTTTGCCTTGAGATAAAGCACTTGCACCACAATTTGAGTTATGAGCTGAACTAGCCATGTCTGTCATGAAACACCTGCCTCACTTGAATGAATGAATGACTGATAAACTATGGTATTCAGATTTGGTTATCTGGTGATATTTTCTCAAAAATTAATGAAGCAAGTCTGTTACTTCAAGGAAAATAATTGACAATATTGTACCAAGGATAAGATTGGAGCTTTTCAGTGGAAATTAGAATTCTGAAAAACTTATATCCACCTCAGTGAGCTTGATAGCTTGCCAATACTTGAAGACTTTTCTGATGAGATCAGTGATGATATTAATAACCGTGATTTTTTAAATATACTATAATGACATGTCACAATATTTGGAAGATCTGTATAGCTTAGTGAACCGACATTTTCCAAATGACCAATATGTGCTGTTACAGAATCAATCATACATGGCTAAAAGATACACTCAAAATGAAATATAGATTAGTGCATTTCCTTGATAAAGTTTTAGATTGCACATGGCAACTAACCTTTAAGAAGCTATTACTTGGGGCGCCTGGGTGGCTCAGTCGTTAAGCGTCTGCCTTCGGCTCAGGTCATGATCCCAGGGTCCTGGGATCGAGCCCCACATCGGGCTCCCTGCTCAGCGGGAAGCCTGCTTCTCCCTCTCCCACTCCCCCTGCTTGTGTTCCCTCTCTTGCTGTGTCTCTGTCAAATAAGTAAATAAAATCTTTAAAAAAAAAAAAGAAGACGCTATTACTTGCCGAGTTTTGATGTAATATCAAAGAGAAATATTCACAGAGATATGTAAAGGCTATTAAAACATTCCTTCTTTTCTCAACTACATCTTTGTGAGACCAGATTTCCTTTGTATATTCCTTTTTTTTTTTTTTTAAGATTTTACTTACTTATGTGAGAGAGAGAGCGCGCATTAGCATTAGCAGGGGGAGGGGCAGAGGGAGAAGCAAGCTCCCTAGTGAGCCCGCCATGGGGCTTGATCCCAGTACCCTGGGATCATGACCTGAGCTGAAGGCAGATTCTTTTTTTTTTTTTAAGATTTTATTTATTTATTTGAGAGAGAGAGAATGAGAGCGAGAACACATGAGAGGGGGGAGGGTCAGAGGGAGAAGCAGACTCCCTGCCGAGCAGGGAGCCCGATGCGGGACTCGATCCCGGGACTCCAGGATCATGACCTGAGCCGAAGGCAGTGGCTTAACCAACTGAGCCACCCAGGCGCCCATGAAGGCAGATTCTTAACCAACTGAGCCACCCAGTCGCCCCACCTTTGTATATTTCAATTTAAACAAAATATCACTATATCAAAGGAGAAGCAGATATAAAAATCCAGTTTTCCATTACTAAGCCAAACATTAAAGACATTTGTAAAAATGGAAAAATACTGGCACTCTTCTCACTCATTTTTTATTTGGGGATTTTTTTTTTCATAAAATACACTATATTAACATGTAACAAATTTATTCTAAGTATATTTATTTATTTATTTAAATTAGGCTCCATGCCCAGCGTGGAGCCAACTCACAACCGAGACCTGAGCTGAGATCAAGAGTCAGATGCTTAACCTACTGAGCCACCCAGGTGCCCCATGAATTAATGTTTTTAAATGTTCTGTTTTAATTTTTACTGTGTAAGTAAATATAAATATCTAAACCTACACAAAGGTTTTTGAGATCTTCAGCAATTTCTAAGAGTGTAAAGAGGTTGTGAGACCAAAAACTGTAACAACCACGATTCTAAATAGTTCTCTAAACTTGAGCTGTTCTCCTTTGACTGTTTACAGAAAGATAGGGCTTAGGGCAAATCTACAATAGGAAATTATCACTTCCTAGTCTGTTTGGGTGGGGGAACATTGTTTAGAAGAATCTTCAGGAGCTAGAGTTAATTGTAGTTCATTCTCACAGTAACAGGTAAGTCTAATAGAGTAGAGCCATTGAGTTCAAGAAAGGTAATTCAAAGACCTTTCAGGAAAGATAGGCTGCCAAGTCTGCATCAAGGAAAAATAAACAGCTGACCCCCCCTTTTTTTGAACATCTATATGCCTACATAATATTACTATCTGTGTAGATATTAAACTTATATGCTTCATTAAAGACATTGGAAAGATTTTTCCCTCTGTGAAACTCTTTTTGATTAGGAATCCAGTTTGCTCTTGATATTTGTTTCTCTATAAAGTAGGTTAGGGAGAAATTTGTCCTTTTGTGACCAAAAAAGACCAAAGGGAGTTGCAGTTGGATCTCACCATGGGCCCACAATTTCTGTTCAAGGGGTTATAATAAAAGATGTTAGAACAATCCATTGCTGCTGGAACAGTACCATGATCAACTTCCTAAATTCAGCTTTCAGATCGACGAGGGAATCCCTTAGTTGTCTGTCTCCTTTCCAACCAACAAGCAAACAAAACCAGACCTGAGGTTCAGTCTCATGTCTACACCAGAATACTGATAGGTTCTGAATTTAATAAAGAATAAAAACCAGGAGAAGCCATTTGACCAATTTCAGCCTCTTGGTGTCCTGAAATTTCCACCTCGCTGTGATGAAAATAATCAAGGTATGATCTAACTCAAAAATGGGTTGTTATTCAAGAGGAAAAGAAAAGAATAGGAACCAATTCTAGCTTCAGATGGGATTGTTTCTGAAAATAGGAGACAGAGCATCACCAGTGAGGTCAAAGCAAGAACTGCGAGGAGTCTCCCAGTAGGCTTTCAATTCTTGTTTTGATCTTTGCAGGAAGCTTCCTGATACTACCTTCTATATCCACCCAGCCATCTTGGTTACAAATTACCATTTCTCTTCCTCGAGACTTCTCACGCGCGAGGAAAGTAAAGAATAATGATTTACGGGAACCCTGGAGTCAGCCTGCCTGGATGTGATGACTTGGGCAGATAACTCCACCTCTCGTTGCCTCAATTTCCTTCCGGTAAAATGGAAAGAGCGACAGCACTTACTTGATAGGTTCTTGTTAGGATTATCTAAGATAATGCGTACAAAGCACTCAGCACAAGCCACGGCACATACTGAGACCTAATACACAGAAGTCATTATCACGGCAATTCTTTGCTTCATGTTCCCATCTGTGAGCAGTTTCTTCCGTTATTTCTCAACATAACCCTTTCTTTCGGGGCTGTTGATCTCGAAGGCATCTGGTCCCTCATATCCCTGAGTCATCGTCATTAAAATGCCGGGTTTCTGAAGTCATCTCTCCCCCTCCTGCTCTCTAGGGCTCCCTCTCCAGTCTGCTTAGCTCTGGCGGGGGCCCAGACCAAAAATCCGTGCCCACGAGGCTCTGTCAGGGCTCGGCCTTGGAAGAACGTCCCCAGTCCTCTTGGAGACTACCTAAGGCGCGAGAAAACGGATCCCCACGGGACTCGGAGAAACGCCCCAGCCCACGAGTGGGCGCGAGCCCGGATGCGGGGCCGCGCATCGAGGTGAGAGGGAGGCCGGGGACGGGGCCGTGCTCCGAGGTGAGAGCGAGGCCACACCCCGAGGTGATCGTGCCGGGGGCGGGCCCACGCCCGACCTAGGGCGCGAGGCCAGGGGGCGTGGCCGCGCTGGGGAGCCGCCCTGACCGTTAGGGATGCGCCAGCCGCCTCCCCAGGCGGCGCGCGCAGCCATCCCCGGGCTTGAGGCAGCGCAGGGGTTAAGGCCGCCGGCGCCACCTGGGCGCCGCTGAGGAGACCCGCGAGCCGGCGAATCCCGCGCGGGAGCGGCGAACAGGTGCCCGCGCGCGTCAGGCGCCGGCGAGGGGCGGGGAGAGGGGGCGCGGCCGGAAGCGCGGGGCGGGGTGCGGCCGGCCCGGTGAGCGGGAGGAGCTGAGGGAGGCAGGAAGGAGCTCGCCGGGCTGCGCGGCGCGCGATGTGGAGCCGCCGCCTCGGCGCCTGCAGCAGCCGCCGCCGCCGCCGCTGCTGGGGCTGCCGCCGAGCCGAGGGACATGGAGCGCGGCTGCAGAGAGCGGCCGCCGGCAGCAGCAGCAGCGAGCGTCGCGGCGATAGCGGAGCGCAGCCGGCCCCGTGAGGCGCTGCCCGGCCGGCGGCGGCAGCGGCAGCAGCAGCAGCAACAGGGCGGCTGAAAACTCGGCGGCGGCGGCGGCGGCAGCGTTCCTCGCAACCTCCCCTCCCGCTTCGCCGCCCCTCGGTCTTCCCTTCCTCAGCTTTTCCTTCTGCCACCCCCTCCGCCTCCCCAGCGCGCGCCGAGCAGCTGAGCCCGGGGGCGGGGGGTGGGGGCGCGTGCCGCCGGCGCGGGGGAGGGGCGGGCCGGCGCGCCC
>NW_023270436.1:15740397-15801024 GCF_011800145.1 Mirounga leonina
GGGGGCGCGTGCCGCGGCGCGGGGCGAGGCGCGGGGCGGCGCGGCGGGGCCCCTCCCCCCTGCAGCCTGGCGCGCGCCGGCCGGGCCGCACCGCTGCGGGCTCCGCGCGCGCGGGCCATGTCCGCCTTCTGCCTGGGCTTGGCCGGCCGCGCTTCAGCACCCGCCGAGCCGGACAGCGCCTGCTGCATGGAGCTGCCCGCCGCGGTCGCGGACGCAGTCGGGAGTCCAGCCGCCACTGCCCTCGTCTCCTTCCCCGGGGGTCCCGGGGAGCTGGAACTGGCGTTAGAGGAGGAGCTGGCGCTGCTGGCGGCCGGGGAACGGCCGTCCGACCCCGGGGAGCATTCTCAGGCCGAGGTCGGGCCTCCGGCCGAGGGGTCCGGACTGCAGCCGCCACCCCCCCAGGATCCCGAGCTGCTGTCGGTGATCCGGCAAAAGGAGAAGGATCTGGTGTTGGCGGCCCGGCTGGGCAAGGCGCTGCTCGAGAGGAACCAGGACATGAGCCGGCAGTACGAGCAGATGCACAAGGAGCTGACAGACAAGCTGGAGGTGAGGACGTCCCTCGTGGGATAGGTGGGAAGCACGGAGAGCCCGCCTGGCCCTGGGCAGCTTCGGGAGCCACTCACCCACCCCACTCCTTCCTTGCTCACGCTGCCTCAACAGAAAACCACCTAAGGGGGAGGGCCTTGCCCTTTACTGGAAGGCTGGAGGGTTTTCAGTTATCAGACCAGCGCAACATTGAATCCACCTGACTTCAGCAAATGGGTCCATGCACAGCCCCAGCCCCGCTGTGGGCCATTCTATATATGTATTGTACACGGCATCTAAAATAGAGCTTACAGTATGACTAATTTATACAGCGCTGAGGTGATGTCTGCACAGAGAGAAATGAGAAAGTCGGGAAGCATTTAAAATATGCTCCAGGTTTTCAGAGTAGTTAATCTCTAATCAGGGTGTTAGCCTAAAGCCTTCCAGTTTTGGCGTTAAGGCCTCCAGATGCCCTTGTCTTAACTTACCGGCAGCTCAGAGTTGTGGGAAACAAGTGCCCCTAAAGGAGCTTTATATAGCCTTCAAATACTCAGGGATTAGGAAATGTGGTTCCATTGCAGAAATCAGGCAAGCCTGGGCTCAGCATGTGACTGTTGGTAGTGGATTTAATTTGGACCTCGGCATTTATGTGTATTTTGTATTTAAACAGTATGCTTCTGTGTTCGGGCCTCATGCATGCAATTCGATGGCCACATGCAACCTAGGAGAACCATGTTACTTTAACTGTTATAAATACCTCTTAAAGTGTCTGTAAAATTTCTGCCAATTCTCTGGACCAAAGTCTTTCTCAGAGCTATGCCTGTTTGTTTTCTTGCCCTTTACTGGAAAAGGGCCTTGAAAGTGGTATGGAATGCCAGCCTTTCTAAATTAGAGATTTTTTTTTTTAAGATTTTATTTATTTATTTGACAGAGAGAGAATGAGAGAGAGCACATGAGAGGGGGGAAGGTCAGAGGGAGAAGCAGACTCCCTGCCGAGCAGGGAGCCTGATGCAGGACTCGATCCCGGGACTCCAGGATCATGACCTGAGCTGAAGGCAGTGGCTTAACCAACTGAGCCACCCAGGCACCCAAGAGAGATTTTTTTTTTAAAAAGGGGGTGGGGGGCATCTGTGGCAGTGGAGAGGAGCTTCTTTTTGTTTGCCTGTGCATTTACTGTTGTTACCCAGTTTGGTTGGAACCAGTTCTTTTTATTCTTAGTTACAAGAGAATAGTACAGTTCTGAATAAAGTCTGAATTTGACCCTAGTCTGCTTCCATATCTCTGCTACTGGTTGAACAGTCAGAATGTAGATTCAGAAACTTTTCTGTAATAAGATTTAAGTGTGTTTGTAGTCTAGCGACCTACCAAAAGTAAATCAGGGGGGAAAAAAGGAAACCAGTGAGTGCCCTGTAGTTCACTTGGCCTGTTAACTAGGTCTGCCAGTTGATGAACCCCTGAGATACCTCTCTGAAAAGTGGTTTGTGAAACCTGTAGGTAGACTGCCAAAAAGCAACCCAATGAATTGAATTAATTTTCACTTGAAGTAGAGGTCTAGAAATAAAAGGGTGTTTTTTTTTTAAAATGCGATTCGGTTACATGACTCTATGTAAAAGTACTGCTGCAGAGATTTATACTTGTGATTTGAAATTCCTTCATTGAGGGACTTGATTGAAGAGACAGCTAACTTGAAAGGAACATCATATCAGTCAGTTTGATTACTGATAGATTTCAGAGTAATCTTGAGTGTGCAGTTACACACATCCTGGGTTCCATGTGGAGCCTTTGTACATTTCTTCAACAAAAAAAAAGATTTAAAAATTGTGTAACAAGAAAGGTTCTATTGTAAAAGAATAAATTACCTTTGACTTTTTGCTGTTGACCAAATAGACAATAATAAATAATTTAAAGCTCTTAGTTTCTAAAATCTTCATTCCTCTACAGGTTACCATATGAACTCTAGTGTTAAAAATTTATTCTAATTTCTGGAGGTTGTGGTTGCACCACAGCGTGAATGTACTTAACACTACTCAATGGTACACTTAAAAATAGTTACGATGGTAAATTTTATGTTATGTATACTTATATTTTTAAACTGTTTATTTTTAAAAGCCAAATATTGATCATTACTGAAGATGAGTATTGGAGGGTTTAGTTACACTATTTCTTCAAGGTGTATTTGAAGATTATCATTAAAAATTTTGGTTTTTTTTAAAAAGTACATTTAAAAATATCTCATGAAGATATTGTCATTAGTTCCTTGTTAATTCTTTGAATTCTTGTTAATTGACTGAAACCTAATAGAGGACGATTTAATGTGATACCTGCAATGAACTTTCTTCACAGTATATTTTTTTAAGCAGCCTACATTTTAGAATGTCTGCTTAGACAAAATACTGTCTTAAGTTTAACACCATCACTCTGCTATATTTTCGGTTAAATTAAATATTTAAGAGTAGAGGACCTGCCTTACTTTAAAAAGCATTTGTAATTTTCCACAAACTGTGAGTGGAGTCAAACACATTTTCTCACAGGTTGTTTTGAAAGATTAACATATGAGTGGACTCTGAGAGAATGTTGGCTTGATTGTTAAATAATGAGATTGGTCTTGTTTTAGTCCCCTCTGTTCCCTTACCACTTCAGAATTGGCACCTTTCTAACTTCAGGACGGACAAGCCATTGTCAAGATTTTTTTCTACCTATTCATTAGTTAATACTGAATAGCCTTCCAGTTCTGTGTGCCAAACCTAAGATTTTGTTTTGTCATTTAAAACATAAAGTCTTGATTTTATACTGCGCTCTCATTTAAAGGCACATTCTTTAAAGTCTATAATGGTTTAAAGGTTAACAGAATTTTTTTTACCTGTATATCTCAGAGTAATCTCTGAAGATTAATTTAATTTGAAAGACTGGAAGATTTTGGTCATTTTTTTCCACCCTTAAATTGACTATATTGTATTTTATTCATTCACTGAATTATATTTTCATATGCTTAGAGTTCTAAAGTTATTTTTTTTAAAGATTTTATTTTATTTCTTTTTAAAGATTTACTTCTTGGGATGCCTGGGTGGCTCAGTTGGTTAAGCGTCTGCCTCTGGTCCAGGTCATGATCCCAAGGTCCTGGGATCGAGTCTCACATCAGGCTCCTTGCTCTTCAGGGATCCTGCTTCTCCCTCTGCCTGCTGTTCCCTTGCTTGTGCTCTCTCTCTGACAGATAAATAAATAAAATCTTAAAAAAAAAAAAGATTTATTTATTTTAGGGAGAGAGAGAGAGCAGGGTGGGGGATGCAGAGGGAGAGAGAATTCTGAAGCAGACTCTCTGCTGAGCATGGAGCCAAATGTGGGGCTTGAACCCAGGACCCTGAGACGATGACCTTAGCCGAAATCAAGAGTTAGCAGCTTAACTGACTGAGCCATCCAGGCGCCCCTTAAGATTTATTTTTTAGGTAATCTCTGTGCGCACTCTGGGTCTCAAACTCATAACCCAAGACCAAGAGTCCCATACTCCACCAACTGAGCCAACCAGGCACCCCTAAACTTATTTTTTTTAAGATTTATTTATGTATTCTAGAGAGAATGTGGGGGTGGGGGGGCACAGGCAAGGGAGAGGGAGAGAGAATCCCAAGCAGACTCCCTGCTGAGCCTGGAGCCCTGTGCAGGACTCCCATCATCTCAGGACCCTGAGATCAGACCCCAGTCAAAACTGAGGGTCCCACACTTAACTGACTGCACCGTCCAGGTGCCCCACTCCTAAAGTTATTTTTAAAAATTTATTTCTTCTGGAGGCACCTGGGTGGCTCAGTCTGTTGAGCGCTGGACTCTTGATCTCATCTCAGGTCTTGATCTCTGGGTGGTGGGTTCAGGCCCTATGGCTTAGCTCCATGCTGGGGGTAGAGCCTACTTTAAAAAATTAATCTGGGGGCGCCTGGGTGGCTCAGTTGGTTAAGCGACTGCCTTCGGCTCAGGTCATGATCCTGGAGTCCCTGGATCGAGTCCCACATCAGGCTCCCTGCTCAGCAGGGAGTCTGCTTCCCCCTCTGGCCCTCCTCCCTCTCATGCTCTCTGTCTCTCATTCTCTCTCTCGCAAATGAATAAAAAAATCTTAAAAAAAAAATTAAAAAAAAAAATTAAAAAATAAAAATAAAAAATTAATCTGCATCTACAGTGAGCCCTTTTGCTTTTATTATTTTTTTTTATTAAAAGATTTTATTTATTTGAGAGAGAGATAGTGAGAGAGCACACAAGCTGGGAGGAGAGGGAGAAGCAGGTTCCCCACTGAGCAGGGAGCCTGATGGGGGGGCTCGATCCCAGGACCCTGAGATCATGACCTGAGCCAAGGGCAGAGGCTTAACCAACTGAGCCACCCAGTCACCCCTGCCCTTTTGCTTTCAAATCTTATATCCAGCTAGGTCCTTAGTTTTTTCTCCAGAATATGAACTAAGATACTAACTTGCATTTATTTATATACTTTTTTCTTCAAAAATTAAATATTTAGTTTTTAAAGACATTTTTAACATACAAGATCCCCTTTTTTCCTATTCTAGCTTAGAGTGAATTTTCTCTTACTGCAAAGGTAGTCTTTTCCCTCAACTACATTTTCTTCTCCCTTCCTTAGGCCAATTCTTATGATTCTAGTACAGTTTTTTTAAAGGGCAGAACAAGTAAAGTGAAAATTATCACATAATGAGAGTCACTAGTAGATTTGGGGAGGTAAACCTAGAGGTCCTTGTGTTCAGTGCTTGGTCCACTTAAAAATTAGTACTTTTTCATTGTATATCTTGGACTTAGGAGAATGGTGTTGCTTTTTTGATTCTTTGCAGAAATCCATTTTCTGTAACAACCAATTTTAGGTGGGCTAATGATATTAACTCTTATTTTTTTCAGAGTTTTCAGTAAACATTTTTTTAAGAATGGTTTCAGATTTACAGAAAACATGGAAAGATGGTACAGTAAGTCTCCATATGCCATGCACACAGTTTCCTGTTATTAACATATTATGGTACACTTGCCATAATGAAAAAAAAAACAATATGGATACATTGTTAACTAAACTCCTTAGTTTATTCAGGTTTCCTTAGCCTTTACCTATTTTTTTTTCTCTGTTCCAGGATCCCATCCTGAATACATTGCATTTAGTTTTCCTATCTTAGTCTCCTCTTTGCAGTAGCATTTTCTTAGACTTTTCTTGTTTTTGATGACCTTGACAGTTTTGATGTTAACTTTCCTTCTTTTGTTTATTGAGGTATAATTAACATATAATGTAACATTATTATTAGTTTCAGGTGTAGATATTAACTTTTAAAATAATACATAACATAAAATAAATATAACATATAAAATGAATAACATACAACCCCGACCTCCATACTTCCCAATATGCTGCCTAGAGTTTACTGGTTAATTTCACTTATTTGAAAATACAATGCTAGAAAACCTTTCTTTGAGTAAACAAAAAGTTAAATTCTGTACGTTCATTAATAGCAAAGTCTTGGTTGATTTTTTCCAGTGTTCAGGGAAATCTGAATTAGGAAGTTTGTCATGTGATCAAAGAACTATAAGGACAGAATAGACTGATCAGCACCACCTGTCTCAAACCCTCCCCCAACTCCAAGTGGATTGGATTGTTTTAGTTGCTTGGTTGGGCTGTTCACTAACAGCTGTTTGCTGAATATTTTTAAGTCTCTCTGTTCTTTTAGAACACAAGCCTAATTTATCTGGCCTCTCAGTAACAGTGTGATTACTGAGTTCTTGCTGTTGCCTTCTGCTCAATCTTTTTCATTTTGGAAAAACTGAATAAAACCAAGTATCACAATTTTAGGATTGCAATTAGCATTTGTTTCTGCATTTCATCTTTCTGAAGTCTCTACAGTGACTAAAACATTTTCATTTTTGGAGTTTAGCAATGTTGAGGGAAGCGTAGAGCAGAAAGTTCTCATGCTGATGAGTAGAAGTCCCTCCCTTGTCCTTCCTTTCCCTGCATGCTCCAACCTGAGGCTGTATAAAGTATAACTATAATGCGACTTTTTCAACAAATATAGTAGAGTGATTATATCCAAGTGAGTTATCTCCCAGAAGTGGTCAACCTGGGAGGCCATACATTATAGTAAAAATTGCCTTTGCTGATGTGATCAGAATTTTCATTTCACTGGTTTCATCTTTTGGCACATTATTTTGACTGCTCAGTCATGGTATATTTTCATCTTTTGGGGATAAATTCTACTTTAAGAAACATCAACAAGTCATTCAGAGCAAAAGAGGGGAATAAAATGACAGGATGAAGTGGGGTGATCTCTTTTTTAGACTCTTATTAGATGTGAAGTAACGGGACTGATTTTCATTTTCATGTATAAGTATACACTGGCCCTTAAGGCTTTCCAAAAGAAGCATTCCAAAAAATATTCAAAGAGTGAGAACTTGGATAGGATAAGAGCGTAGCTTCCCAAGTAGAAAAGATGACTGACCACTCTGAAGAAGATTCATATGCTCATCTTAGCTTGTTGAAACTATCACAGTGCTTGATATCAACCTTCAGTGCATTGGCATTTCCTGTAGAGCCAATATAGATAGGCAGATAGATGGATAGATAGATGCATGTCTAGCCTTCATCCCATTCTTAACTAATCACAGTCTTTGGGATTCGGGTCCAGGAGGGTGTATTTTCAGTAATTATTATCAGGGCTTTTCTGAGAGCCCCCCCGAATTGAGGACCATTGCTTTAACTTCTTTTTAATATACTCCTTGGGGTATAGACTTTGCTTTCTTGTACATAATATGCTTTTCAAGTACAGCATACTTGCCTCTGTAAAGAGACATCCGTATTTGTCTCACAGAAACAAAAAGGTACTCTTATTTCCTTCAAAAGAACCCTTTTTTATTGAGCTGCTACTTCAAGCCATCTGTATTTTTACTGCATACCATTTGTCACACACAACTCCCTACTTTTATCAGTCTCTCCCACTAGAAAGAAAGCTGCATAAAGGCAAAGACATGTCTGTTTTACTTTTCACTGTGTCCCCAGCACAGTGGCTGACCCATAATAGGTACTTAAGAATGAATGGATGGGGGCGCCTGTGTGGCTCAGTCGTTAAGCATCTGCCTTCAGCTCAGGTCATGATGCCAGCGTCCTGGGATCGAGCCCCGCATCGGGTTCCCTGCTGGGGGGGGGCGGGGGAAGCCTGCTTCTCCCTCTCCCACTCCCCCTACTTGTGTTCCCTCTCTCGCTGTGTCTCTCTCTGTCAAATACATAAATCTTAAAAAAAAAAAAAAGAATGGATGGATCAGAAATAAATGTACAAGGCTAATAGGCCATGATTTAAGCAGATCTGAAGTTGAACTTGCTTGATATCAAAATATAATGCTCTATATCACAACAAATATTTATTGAATTGTGATTTAGAGCACTAACAGAGTCCAATGACTTAAACACAAATCCCAGCTCTGCCATTTACTAGTATTGACCTTGAGCTTGTTACTTGACCTCTTATCTTCGATTACCTCATTTGTAAAAAAAGATGGTTAATCTGAAGGATCTCTGGAGTTCTTTCCATCTCTGAAAATTCTTTGATTCTGAGTGCCTGGTATTATGTCAAGCATAATAGATGATTCCAAAAGAAGCCTTAAGGACTCGTTTTAAGTTGTTTAAATGTATAGTTCACCAGTTAACTCGGTGACTTGCTGAATTTCAAGTGAATTCCTAAGTCCACAATCCCATTCTCAAGAAAAAGAATAAACGTAGTAATATTAAGCATTTTAAATAGGAATGGCATTTTCTTTGTGAAGCCAAACTCCTTCCCTACTTTGCAGGAAAGGAATGTCTCTGTACCTGTGAAATAGGCAACTTTTCCCATGTGGCAGAGTGTTTTGTTGTGCTGACTGGCTGGGAAAAAGAAAAGTTAGGAAAGTGTGATAAGAGAAAAAAGCAAAAGGCTGTGAATTTTGAACAGTTTTTAAATCCTCTTTGCTTCTTACCCAGCACTTAGAACAAGAGAAACACGAACTAAGAAGACGATTTGAGAACCGAGAAGGGGAATGGGAAGGGCGCGTGTCAGAGCTGGAGAGTGATGTGAAACAACTTCAGGATGAGTTGGAGAGGCAGCAGGTTCATCTACGGGAAGCAGATCGAGAAAAAACACGGGCTGTCCAGGAATTATCAGAACAGAACCAGAGGTTATTGGATCAACTCAGCAGAGTAAGTCACAAGTTAAGAATTTATGGTACAAAAATACTGAAAGTTGAAACCAGAGCTGCTGTGTGATGTTGGTCATACATATGATAATAGGAGTTCTGATTTTTGCTGCCTTTGGTGTTGATATCAACAAGTTGAATATTTTTCACCTAATGAGAACTTTAGCTGTGTGAACTAGGAGTCAGGAGCCAAAATCCTTACCTGTCATTAGACTTTGAGACTTTGACAAACGCTTAACTTGGGAGTTTTTTCGTTTATAAAATGAAAGAATTGTGCCTAATGATTTCTGACATTCCAGAAAGCTATAAAAGTCTATGATTCCTTACCTAGAGAAAGTCTGTCATGGGTAAAATTATGTTAATGCATTTAGTTCAAATATTAAATGGTGCCATCCTTAAACTGAAAAGCTTAGGGAAAATTACTAGAGCTAAAGATATTCATTGATGTTACATTTGTGAATGTACATTTCTTCATATTTAAATGTGAAAGGAGGTATATGCGTATCTGTGTTTAAAACTTGTTCTTTTTATTTCATATTAAGTAAAAATTCTTGTACATTTATAGGGTGGTGTCATGAAAGTATTAATTAACCAAGGTTAAGACTATGAAATCATTGCAAGTTTGAGTTTGAGGGCTGAATAGGTAGAAATCTAATTTAAATACAGAACATACCTTTTTGACAAATGCAGGAATGTTGTTAATGCCCTGGTCTTTAAATCCACCTACTTTTGAAAATTAAGAGCTGGATTTACTATGGTACCTCAGTCCTTCTTATGTGTTGAAAATAAAACTATTAATTCTTCAGTTATCAGAAGAAAAAAGAACTTCTAGTCCGATCTCATCCCATAGGTCATGCTTAGGTTTTTGGAAAAGGCTTAGCTAGAGCAGCACAGGGTAGATTCTTGGCATTTCCACTAATTCAATGGGTAATACCGTGTGAAGTTATTTCATTAGTTTGTCATAGTTGCTTCCCATGGGTACCTTTGTGCTTCACTAGGAAGTGTGAGGTAAATGCTCCCACTAGAGAAAGGGAGATGAGGTAGGGGGAGAATAAAGGTGGGAATAAAGGTGGGAAGGAGGGGGAGGGAGAGAGGGAAGGAAGAAGGAAGGGAAAAAAGAGATGCCTGATAACTTGGAAAATAGCCAATTGCAGGAAATGTCAACTCATGTGAAAGGTGAGAATCCAGATGATAAGTAGAGCTAAAGATCTTGCCTGCAGGCTTCCCATCTAAGGGATTAAATCATCATTTGATTGGCTGGAAGGGAAGAGTTGGACAGTTCTTCAAGAAGTCATTTCAAGGCCAGTTCAGTAGCAACATTTCTGACTCCTTTCTAAAACCTTTTGCAATAACTGGGAAGGGATTTTGTAAGATTTTTAGGTTTTGAGTCTTTATTCATTATTCATGAAAGATTAAACTAACTGGATACACCTCGCCAGATTTATTTATTTGTTCAACAGCATTGACTTAATACTTATTCTGAGCCAGTGTTTCTTATGGGCATCTATGCAGGGAATACAGCAAACCAGAACAATTAAAGGGGAAATTATTTCTTGGGGGTAAGTTCATGTTACAAAATAATGTGAGCAGAAACAGACTCAACTCCACTCTGATCTGGTGAAAGATAGGTGGCCAAGAGAGAGATGAAGGGAGAAAGCAAATATTAACATGACATAGCAGAAGAGCAGAGACCTTGGAATTTACATGCATGTTGAATCTTGACTCTGCTTCTCGTTGACTGGATGACCTTGTTTGTGCCTCACTTTCTTTACCTATAAAATGGGGTAAAAATCCAAACCTTATACAAGTGTTGTTGAAACGAAAGTAAGATAATGTGTTTGTTATGCTGCAGTGTATGAATGTTGATGGGTTGTTTTAATAATAGTACTTTTTTTTTTTAAAGATTTTATTTACTTATTTGACAGAGAGAGACACAGCGAGAGAGGGAACACAAGCAGGGGGAGTGGGAGAGAGAGAAGCAGGCTTCCCGCGGAGCAGGGAGCCCGATGTGGGGCTCGATCCCAGGACCCTGGGATCATGACCCGAGCCAAAGGCAGACGCTTAACGACTGAGCCACCCAGGCGCCCCTTAATAATAGTACTTTTATAGTTGAGGTTCCTTTGCCTAATTTCTCTGTAGAAAATCCTGATAAGCTGTTCCCAAAAGGATATAGGAAGATGACATTTCCACTAGATCTAGATTCTTGTTATCCTTTTTGGCCTTGAATGTAGGCCCTTGGTGAGTTTTGTGGCTTTTTTTCCCTTTTTCTTTTTAAGCAGGACAAGCCCCTGGGGTTTCCATCAATAGCCAGTTTAGATTGTATTTTATCATTTTATTAACTGGATATTCAGGAACTAGAGGAGTTGAGTACTTTGAAGTGAATTAAGATTCCCCTTGGACAAGAAAACCAGCAGAGGTAGGCCAGGCTTTTTTATGGTGTATATAACATGCCGTTATAAGCATGAAATGTATAAGTATCTAAAGTGTAGTACAATATTTTTGTGATACTTTTGTCCAAAGTTTTGTTTTTTTTTTAAGTTTATTTTTTTAGTAATCTCTATACCCAATGCAGGGCTCGAACTCATGACCCTAAGATCGAGAGCTGCATGCTCTTCAGACTGAGCCAGCCAAGTACCCTCAAAGTATTTTTAAGTATATTTCTTTTGCCACCATGGCCTCCAGGTTTTGTTTTTTTTAAGTACAGCACTATTGAGATATAATGCACATACCATAACATCTACTTTTTAAAGGTATAAAATTCACTGGGTTTTAATATATTCAGAGTTGTGCAACCATCACCACTATTTAATTATAGAACATTTCACCCCCCCCAAAAGAAAGAAATCCTATACCCATTAGTAGTCACTGTCCATTCCTCCTAACCCCCTACCCCATGCCCTGACCCCTGGTAACCACTAATCTACTTTCTGTTTCTATGGATTTGCCTGTTCTGGACATTTCATATAAATGAAATCATACATATGTGATTCTTTGTGACTGGCTTCTTTCCCTTAGCATGATGTTTCAAGGTTCATCTGCATTGTAGCATATATCAATACCTTATTTTACAGCTGAAGAATATTCCATTCTTGGATATAACAGTTTGCTTATTCATTAGTTGATGGACATTTGGGTTGTTTCCACTTTTTGGCTGTTAGGAATAAGGTTACCATAAACATTCATGTACAAGTTTTTATGTGACCAGGCTTCTTTTTAGCTCTAAAATAGGATGCTGTGGGCATATATAACCCATGAGCTTCTGGATCCTCATTATCATGAAGGAAGAGATAGGCATTCCAATTTTGTAGCTGGGAAAACTTGAGGGACAGAAAGGCACATGGCTCGTTTAAGGCTTTTCTAATTTAAGACTTACGGTTCCTGTGCCTCAGTTTCAGATTTCTGAGGCAGCAATTAAGGTCATAGGTTTTGGAGTCAGACAGCCCTGGGCCAAACACCGGCTCTGCTATTTACTAGCTGGGTGAACATGGGAAAGTTTTTCACCTTTTTTAAGCTTAGTTCCCTCCTTTGTAAAATAGAAACAAACAACTATTACTGTTACCTGATAGTGTTAGGAGGACTAAATGAGATAATATATGTAAAACTCTAACCACAGTGCCTAGCATATTGTAAGTGCTCAGTAAATGGTAGCCATGATTTATAATTATCATGTCTTCTTCACATAGAGGGGATTTCTGCATCTGGTCAAACATTGGAATTCTAACCTGAGGGCAGAAGAATCTGAAGTATCCCCAGCATATATTAGTGCCTAAAAATGTTTTGTCTTGCAGTTAAATCTCTATTCAGAAATATTTGATCCTTCTAGGAATTGAGTCAGGTTCATTCTATGGTGTCTCATATCCCCTAGACACTGCTTGATATATCTGGGGATACTGTTATTCGAGTTTATTTGTTCATTTGGACAAAATGCCCTCTAAATTCTCTTCTAGCTTCTAAAATTCTGTGAGTTTCATTTTTGTGAAACTCAGGCTGACATATTTGGAGAAAGTGTAGTTCACTTTCTGAGTTAGAAAGTAACACCATGATGGCATTGACAGTGGGTTTTTGTTTTTGTTTTTGTTTCTTTTAGATTTTATTTATTTGTCAGAGAGAGAGAGAGAAAGCACAAGGAGCAAGGAGCCTGATGCAGGACTCGATCCCAGGACCCTGGGATCATGAGCTGAGCCGAAGGCAGATGCTTAACTGACTGAGCCACCCAGGCATCCCTACAGTGGGGTTTAATAGAGCATGCTAGACACTTATCCTATCTCAAAAGTAGA
Organism: Mirounga leonina; assembly: GCF_011800145.1. Classification (NCBI taxonomy): domain Eukaryota; kingdom Metazoa; phylum Chordata; class Mammalia; order Carnivora; family Phocidae; genus Mirounga; species Mirounga leonina. Next base: position 15,753,381 of record NW_023270436.1, read on the forward strand.
AAGAATACAGTGGGCCTTGCTTTCAGGAAGAGAAGAGGAGAGACATGGGCCATGCTTGTCGCCTAAGAGGAGTATTTTCATGTAAAACTTAAAATGGAGGTTTTTTGAGATTCCCTCTGATACATACCTAATACAGTAATTTTCAATAGCATTACAGCAGACTCCTCCAGAGCCCCCAGATGATTTTCTCCCCAACAGCAGCAGCAAAGATAACAGTGTTTTGATCAGTGTTAAAGTGTTCTAAAGTGATCATTCACTAATTTGACCTGCTACAGCTTATACCACAGTTTAGGCACTGTGGAAAGTTCTTACAGTTTGCGTGTAGGGCAGCAAGTCAAAATAGTGATTTGGACAGTATAGAAACAGTCTTGTTCATAATAATAATCATGTCAGTAATGACAAGCTTCTTTAGCCTTTTCAGCCTTCAGAAGCAGTTGACATATTTTCAAAATGAATCTCAGTAGTATTAGAAACTTCAGTAAGAGTTAAGTCATTTTCACAGTTTGTACTAATAAAACACTGCTCACACGTCCTTGTAAACACTAAGGTGTGACTTGAGCGCTTGTTAACCAAAGAATAGGAAAAATGGTTGATTTCTTCTTTAAAAGAAAAGACGGGGAGGCTTTAAAATGGTTCAGGAACTACTAAAATTTTCCTTCCCCGAAATAACATAGTTCTAGAGTTTGTGGGAACTGGCTAGGAAATTTTCTTACACTTTTCCCTGCAGTTTTTTACATGAAATATCATCTGTACCTTTTCTCCCCTGTCCTTTCCTCACCCCTAATCCTACCAACAGCAGACCCATATGCTTAATCCTAATCCCATTTTCTCTACAAGGGGTCAGGGCTTCAGACCGCAGGACTGAATATGTATATCCTTAGTGACTGTTTATTATGTACTGGGTTATAATTTTTGGATAATTATATAGATTTTTGCATTTTCCCTTTTAAAAACCATAACAGGGCGCCTGGGTGGCTCAGTCGGTTGAGCGTCTGCCTTCGGCTCAGGTCATGATCCCAGGTCCTGGGGTCAAGCCCCACGTCGGGCCCCCTGCTCCGCGGGGAGCCTGCTTCTCCCTCTCCCTCTTTCTGCCGCTCTGCCTACTTATGCTTTCTCTCTCTCTCTCTCTCTCTCTCTGTTAAATAAATAAAAATCTTAAAAAAAAAAAAAAAAAAAGAAGTAGAGCTGTCCAGGTTGAGGTGGGTGTTGGCCAAACCCCTGCCTCCTGCACTGGGGCTCTTTAAGCATAGCTTATAAAGACAAGAAGACGAGGGCGCCTGGGTGGCTCAGTTGGTTAGGCGACTGCCTTCAGCTCAGGTCATGATCCCAGAGTCCCGGAATCGAGTCCCGCATCGGGCTCCCTGCTCCGCGGGGAGCATGCTTCTCCCTCTCCCGCTGCCTGCTGCTCCCGCCGCTTGTGCTTGCGCGTGCTCTCTCTGTGTCAAATAAATAAATAAAATCTTTAAAAAAAAAAATGACATACTTGAAGCACACAGAAAACTGCAGAGAATAATACAAATCCACCTTTGTAAAATCTTAACATTTTGTCATACTGATTTCTTAAAGAGATAAAACGTAATTGAGAACATCTGAGGGTCTCTTCTTCCTATTCATGTGTTTATATCACACGCATGCACACGTGTGTGCATGTATATGAACATACGTATTCCATTATGTATACCATATCCATTAACAATGTAGAATAATTTTTTGCACTTTTCAAACATTAAATAAATGGCAGCATCATATTCACATCCTTCTATGCCTCATTCCTTTGGCTCAAGGTTATGTTTTGGGGATTGACCTATATTAATAAATGCAGCTCTAGTTCATTTATTTCAGTCGTTTATTATTTGTGCAAATGTGGTACAATATATTTTCCATTCTTTTGTTGATAAACATTTAAGTTTTTCCCAATTTTCCATTAATACACACTTTCCTGTAGTGACTATTCTTGTACCTTTTCTTCTTGTGCTCCTATATTTGAGTTACTCTCGTAAATCTAGGAGTGCAACTGCTTGGTCCAAGAGTAAAGACCTCTTCAGCTTCATGAGATATTGCCAAATGACTCTCCAAAATTGTACAAATCTACATTCTTACCTAGCAGTGTGTGTGAGAGCCAGTAGGTGTGATTGTTCACATCTTCACCAACACTTGGTTACTGTCCGGTTTTAAGAATCAGTCTCCTGTATGTGAAATGGAATTTTTACTGCTGTGAGTTTTTGAATTTTTATTGTCTTAATTTTTATTTCATGAATTGCTGGTGAGGTTGGGCATCTTTGTTTTTATGTTTATTGTGAATCACCTGTTTGTATCCTTCACCTATTTTCTTACTGGTGTGTAAGTGTGTTTTTACAAGTTCTTAATACTGTTATATTTTCACTTTGTTTATGGAGTCTTTTACTGAACAGAAGTGTGTCCTTTCAGTGAAGTCAAATTTATCAATCATTTCCTTTATGATTTCTTCTTTTGTGTTCTGCTTTATCCTGTTTTCCAAGTCATAAAGATAATTTCCCATGTTAATTACAAAAACTTAAGGCTTTTTACATTTAGATCTTTATCTAGACCTTAACTTTGTAGTGTGATATGACATAGGAATCCAGTTATGCTTTCTATGTGGATTACTGTCTCAACACTGTTTATTTCCCCATGGATTTCTAATGCTCTATGGATTTTTTTTAATGAAAAAAAAAAAAATCCTAACATTTATTCTTGACTGAAGAGCCAAGATGACTTAAAAATTTTAGAAGGTTGTAGAAAGCTGTATTGGTGTGCTGGGCTGCTATAACAAAGTACCACAGACTGGGTAGCTTAAACAACGGAAGTGTATTGTCTCACAGTTCTGGAGGCTGGAAATCCAAAATCAAGGTGTCATAAAGGTTGATTCCTTTCTAGGGCTATGGAGGAAGGATCTGTTCCAGATCTTGCTCCTTGGCTTGTAGATGGCTGTCTTCTCCTTGTGTCTCTTTCCCCCATATGTAACTCTCTGTTCCCAAATTTCCTCTCCTTATAAGAACAACATATTGGATTGGGGCCCAGCCTAATAACTGTGTTTTAATTTGATTACCACTGTAAAGACTTCGTCTCCAAAAAGGTCACATTCTGAGGTACTGGAGTTTGGATTTCGACATATGAATTTCAACCCACAACAACCATTTTGAGGTGTTTCTTGCCAACAGGTCCAACTCTTGGATGTTCGTGCTGTCTGTGGAAGGTGTTCACAGTGGTGCCACTTTCCTTGGGGGTTCCATATATTCAGTAACATATGTACACACCAAAGATACATATGCCTATGACCATATGACTAAGGGCTGCCATACCAGTGGGGAGAGATTTCAAATGCTTAACTGTATTCTTTGAAAAAGTCCCAGATCCCCTTCTCTCTCCTTAATGACTAACTGGCTTTCTCTTCTTTTGAGTAAAATAGTGAGACAGATTTTTCTTTCTTTCTTTCTTTCACCTCCTTTAATTCAATATTCAGTAAATATTTATTGAGGAAGGCACGGGGGATACAGTGGGGAACACAAGACATCTGATATGTGAAGCTAGTAGGAAGAGGTATATAAATAACTAAACAAATCCACAAGATAATTATAGGTTGTAGTAGGTACTATGAGCGATGATGTGATGGCAAATGGCCAGAAAGAAGAGAGCAACTTTAGAAAGGGTAGGTAGGGAAAGCTTCTCTCTGAGGAGATAGCATTTGAGGTGAGACCTGCAGAGTGAAGAGTCAGCCATAAAAGAGATGGGAGAACAGCATTCTTTGACGGATGCTGTTAGATTGTAAACTCTTTGGGAACAGGGCTATGGTCTGGATATACACATCTGGCTTGTTTATTATAAACAGGTATCTGGCGGAGTGAGCATCCAATAAAACTAGTTGTTTTTTTGTTAAATGACAAGTTAACGTACCTTATAAAGGTTTAGAACTATAACTTTCTGAAAAATATACTACCTCTTCATGCACTCTGTAGAAGAGTACTCTTGACTGTTTCAAGTGCGTTCTTAGGCTGTATATGTGCTGTTTGGAAAACCAGTGGTCAAAGAGAACATGGATGTCAACACTGTGACAGGCAAGCTACAGATAATGGTGACACAGATGCCTAGAGATCGAGTGTTGTCTTCATAGATACTCCTTCTGGAATTGCATAAAAACCCAATCTCATGAATTGAGAAGAGAGACTACAGAATGGATAGAGCTTTTGTGCATTTTTTTAAAGGTTTTATTTATTTATTTGACAGAGAGCACAAGCAGGGGGAGCTGCAGAAGGAGAGGGAGAAGCAGGCTCCCCACTGAGCAGGGAGCCTCATGTGGGGCTCAATCTTGGGACCCTGGGCTCATGCCCTGAGCCGAAGGCAGCTGTTTAACCAACTGAGCCACCCAGGTGCCCCTTGAGCCTTTGTGTATTGACTTACAGCCTGCAAGTACTTTTGTGTTGTGCTGTGGTTTCTCCAAGGGTCTTTATGTTGGTCAGTTTCTGAGGGACTGACCCTGTGGTCCTCTGACCTTGCTGATGGAGATGGAAATCAACATTTCAGTTTTTACCAAAAAACTTCATTGTCTCATGGGAGGACTGGCCATTATTTGGATTTGGGTATCATTATGGCTCCCCCTCTCCCTTGCTGGGTGCATACACTCTGGACAAAAAAACCTCACTGCCTCCGATTATCTTGTCATCTTATCTATTCTTAGAACCCAAAATGGTCTGTAGTGTGGAGGAGGAGTCAGAAGTTTCCCTTTGGAAAGCTGATAATGACTGCTTTTGAACAGAGTCTCAGGAGGTTGTATAGTTAGTTGCTCTGTGTGCAGCCCTGGATACTAAACTCTTGAGAATTCACCTTAAAAATCATTATTTTCTGGGCGCCTGGGTGGCTCAGTCGGTTAAGTGTCCGACTCTTGATCTCCCCTCAGGTCATGATCTCAGGGTCATGAGATCGAGCCCCGTGTTGAGCTCTGCACTCAGCAGAGCCTGCTTAAGATTTTCTCCCTCCTTCTCTGTCTCTCCCCTCCACTCTCACGTGCTCTCTTTCTCTCTCTTAAAAAAAATAAAATAAATTTAAAAAAGGTCATTATTTTCCCCCTTCGTATTTGTTTCAGTATTATGCTGTATTTTAGCTTTTATTTTCACAGGCCCTTCCCTATTAGTCCTTTTCCTCCTCACTGCAGCTCTATAAGTGTCTCTAACAAATCTCTCCCTCCTTCCTCACAACCAGAATTGTGGTCACGTGCCTAGTCACTATGACTTTGGGTATTACTGATTGTGCCAAAGGGAGAAGAAGCTATACTGGGGGCAGTATACAAAAAGAGCTATTCCAAAAGACATGTGAAACCAAAAAAGATTGTTATTATAGAATCACAGATAGGGAAGGGGACAAAAAGAATTTAACAGGAAGTTAGGCCTAGGTCTAAGGCCAGGAGAAATCAAAGCCTGCATTTTAAACTGGAAGGCTTAGGCCAAGAGACATCTGGAGTGGTAATCTGAAGGTTGGTGGCAAAGATGTTGAAAAGAGGGAACAAAGATTCACTTGTAGTTCAGGTGAAATCAGGCAGTTTGAAATCTATGTCTTAAAATTTTGCACCCAGTGAGGTATTCTTTCCTGAAACTTGCTTTATCTACCTAGGATAGGGGTGGCTTCTTAAGGAACTAAGCCTCACTGAATATTTTTTATAAGATATCGAGGATTCTAAGTTCGCCTCTGCCCTAAGTTTCCACTCGGGTTTTTCTTTTCTTTCTTTTTTTTTTTTTTTAAAGATTTTATTTATTTATTTGAGAGAGAGAATGAGAGGGGGGAGGGTCAGAGAGAGAGGCAGACTCCCTGCTGAGCAGGGAGCCCGACGTGGGACTCAATCCCGGGACTCTAGGATCATGACCTGAGCCGAAGGCAGTCGCTTAACCAACTGAGCCACCCAGGCGCCCTCCACTCGGGTTTTTCATTTGAAAATTTATGCAGTGTATTTTTCCCCCGATGGCAAAAATAATTCATGTTTCATTGTAAAATAAAATCTAGACAATAACAGAAATGTTTGATATAAACAGTGAAAATCCCCCATGATCCTTGTCAAAGAAAATACTAGTAACAGTTTGGTGTTAATATATTTGTATTTTTCCATGTTTCTCGCACACACATGCACACATAACTTTTCTATTTTCGCTTTTTTCTTTATAAATAAAATGTTTTGTTAATTTTTTTACTTACTATATCTTAGTGGGTTTTTCCCCCGTATTTTTAGTGGTTGTATATAGTATCCCATGTTCAAAAGGTTATATTATAGTTAGTGTAACCATTTCCTATTGAAAATCATCTGCATTGATTAAGGTGTTTTAGTTACAAACACTGCCGCAGTGAACATCCTTGTTTACGTATCTTTGTACTCTTATATCAGCCTCTCTCTGGGATGGATTCCTAGAAATGAGATACATAGGTCAAAAGGTATATACATTTAAGTTTTTAATAGATACTGTCATTGTGCTGTGCCCCTCCCCAAAATGTTTTCATAGTTTTATGCTCCCTTTTATCTTTAAGTAGGCTGAAAAACCTATCATTCTTCATGCATAAGCAGTAAAACTATAAAGAAAGCTGAGGTAATTTTTATCACAAAATTGAGGATATTGGTTACCTGAGGAGTGTGAAGGGGAGAGGGTTGTCATCATGGAAAGGTGCTTGGGGAGGAGGCCTCTGGGATATCCTACTTCCTGACATTGTGGTAATTAAATGGATGTTTGCTTGACAATTACTTATTAAACAGTACATCTGTATTTTATCTAACTATTTATATCTGGTAATAAAAAGAAAGTCATTCAACAAATATCTATGGTGTGTACCTCCTGTGTATGAAGGCACTGTTCTGTGTAATAGAGATACAGATACAGAGATACTTTAAGATCCTGTTTTAAAATAATGTAGGAGGTTGACAGTAAAGAAAGAAATACGTAAATAATACAAATCAGGAAGTGGTAAGTGCTATACATAAAATATAGCCAGGTAAAGGGGAGAAAGTAATAGCTGTAAGGACAACTCAGTTTTGGATAGGGTTGTCAAGAGGAACCTTTGAAGAGGTGAGGTTTGAACAGACCCTTGATAGATGAAAATGAGTGCAAGAATATTCCAGGCATTTAAAAGCCTAGGAATGAATGGAAAGCAGGTTGTGACTGGGGCATAGTCAGCTTGGGAAGAGTGTAGGAGATGAGGTCAGAGGGACAGTCCATGGCCAGATTATGTAGGGCCTTACTAAACCATGATACATATTTGGGATTTTATTCAGTGTGCTTCGAAGCCAGTGATCTGTTTTTGGCAGGGGAGTATCATGACCTGATTGATAACAGTTTTTAAAAAATTATGTTAGCTGCTGTGGGAGACTGGATTATAGGGGCCTGGTCTGAAAGCATGGAGATCATTGAAGGATTCTCCAAGGGGAGAGTTGATGGTAGGTTATGGAGGTGGAGAGAAGGGTTAGATAGGGTGTATGTTTTGAAGGTAGAACCAACAAGACTTGTTAATGGAATGAGTAAATATGAGAAAGGGAGTAAGGAAAGAAAAATAAAAAATAACTCCTAGATGTTTGTCTCAAGCTACAAGAGGAATAGTGGAGTGATTAACCATTAACTTGAGAGACCAGAGACTAGAGAAGGGGGTAGATTGGAATATAAAACCGAATAATTGTTTTTGGACTATTAAATTGGAGCTACCCTTTAAACATCCATGTTAGTTTCACATTAGTAGAAGAATGAGAATTCTGTCATATCGAGGTGAAATTTTGAGTGAAATCTCCCATCTGAGCTCTCTCAATACCTGAGACTCTGTTCTGGTACCTTTTGTTAGGTTGTCACCTAAGAATTGACTCTGATTCAGAGTGGCTGGAGCTGTATTTTAATGATTGCCCCCTCCCCCTCCCTGACCTTTGCCCTCTGTGATGCCCTGTCTCCTTCTCACCCACCCCCACACTCTAAGCTCCCAAGAGAGCCACCCTTACTGAGTTGGTGTCTGAGGTGACACATGTGGGAGGAAGTTGGTGCAAACAGGTGCTTTGTTTCCTGCCCGTTGGGAGCTGTACCCTCAGTCTGCCTCTAACATCTTCCCCACACACAAAGACTACAGTGTGCATACTAGCTGGAGCTAATCTTCCCTGAAAAGACTAATTTTCCTCTGAAAAGTAAACAGATCCCTGTTCTTTAAACAGCTCATTTGGGATTCGCAGCTCTGCATCTGGCACACTTCTTGAAGCAAATTTCTTGCTGGTTTCCTTCTCGGGGTTAAAGGCTTTTAAATAGTTGCCATTAGTGTCAACAGTCGCTCTGCTGCTGGAGCCGCCCTTGCTTCTAGAGCCCTTTACAGTGAACAGCTGCTCATCAAAAGTAGTTTTAAGTGCTGAATGTGCTTTTGTACCTTTAGGGGTGGGGGCTGTATTACTTGTTTTCTTTTTTTTTGTAAGAGTCTACTTATTTATCTGTCAGAGCGCATGCACAAGCAGGGGGAGTGGCAGGCAGAGGGGGAAGCAGGCTCCCCGCTGAGCAGGACTCGATCCCAGGACCCCGGGATCATGGCCTGAGCCGAAGGCGGACGCTTAACCGACTGAGTCACCCAGGCGTCCCACTTGTTTTCTTCTTAAAGTCCGCCTTATTTACAGGTTTTTGTAGAAAAAGGTGTGACAGTTTTTAGTCAGCCTATCCCTGAAAGAAGTTAGGAAAACAACGATTATTTCCCAACCAAATAACCCTAATTTCAATCTCCAAAGGACATTCATACGGGGTACCTATTCTGATAGGAAGTAGTGCTAATTAGTCTTTATTTGATAAATAAGGATACTGAGGATCAGAGGTTTAGTGACATTGCCCGAGGCCTACACTGGTTACAGGTTAACCACTGGTTTGAAGATGGGTTTTTGTACATTTTGAAGGATGGGTAATCGATCAGAAATAAAAACCTCCTCACATGTATTTCCATCTCGTTGACTTAATTTTTAGTCGATATTTGCTGGGTATTACTGTATTGGATGCTTCTTCAGTCACTGAGTAAAATGAATCCAAAGGTTGAGATCCACTTTTAGCAATTTCTGTTTGTTATGTCAGGGTGTACTAAAAGGATTGAAAATGAATTGTTGAGAGTATCACTTCACCTAGAGCAGAAAAGGAGCTTTGCTTCTAGGAGCTCTCCCCCATGAAGATTGCATTTCCAGCTTTTTCCAGATTGGTACTGTTGCTAATTAGTAGGTTAAACACATTAGGGTGGTAATTGCTTATTCTTTCAGCATATGGGTGTTTTTATTAGTGGATTCATGTCTTGATTATTTGAACCTGTTCTTAATTATTTACCAAAGGGAGCCATGCCTGACTCTGGAGTCTTCAGTTTGGTTGTATTATTTACAGCTGTATCTAGTTCTGATTATCTTTTTCAAAAGAGGAGAGCCTAAAGTTCTAGCATATTCTTTAAATTTGGAGGGTTGCAGGGCCCAAAATTCAGATAAATCACTGTAGGAGTAGATCTTCTTAATGCTCCTAGATTTGACTTAAGACAATGGCAGTCAACCTTTTTTTGACATTGAATCTAGATTCCCTCCTCCCCTGTAGACAGCTTAGTGTATCATGTTGGAAGTAGAGCTAAATGAGCTGACCCTGCCCTGATGTGAGGTGGGGCCTTTAGATTTTATACCTGGCAAATGGGTTGCAGGTGGCAAGAAGATTGGAGTTTACTGGCAGAGAAAAAAAATTTGGCAGCAAACTATGCACTCTTCTGTTACCTGTGCTGGTTAACCCATGGTTCTGGCCTCTAAATAGTGTTGCCTTGAAAAATGAAATACCTGTTTTCAGTGAGTAAACATAATCAGCAGAAAAGCAGGTCGTGTTTTGCCTCTGATAGCATCTGCTCCATTGCTCTTCATTGGAGTCCAGGACAATAATCCAACTCTCATCATAATTTCCAGAACCGAAAAAGACTTCTAGCCTAGCTGGACCAGTGATTTATAAAATGTCTGCTTTTCAGAGATTCTGCACATTTGACTGTTTTTAAGAATTAGTCTGATTTTGAAGAACCATTACCAAAACAGATACCACCATGTACTCTCTTGAAGTAGATGATGCCACATTTTACATATGAAAGGTATTTGGGGGCGCCTGGGTGGCTCAGTTGGTTAAGCGACTGCCTTCAGCTCAGGTCATGATCCAGGAGTCCCGGGATTGAGTCCCGCATCGGGCTCCCTGCTCGGCAGGGAGTCTGCTTCTCCCTCTGACCCTCCCCCCTCTCATGTGCTCTCTCTCATTCTCTCTCTCTCAAATAAAAATAAATAAAATCTTAAAAAAAAAAAAAAAAGACCTTTCCTGTCGGGGCGCCTGGGTGGCTCAGTTGGTTAAGCGACTGCCTTCGGCTCAGGTCATGATCCTGGAGTCCCTGGATCGAGTCCCGCATTGGGCTCCCTGCTCGGCGGGGGGTCTGCTTCTCCCTCTGACCCTCCTCCCTCTCATGCTCTCTCTCATTCTCTCTGTCTCAAATAAATAAAATCTTTAAAAAAAAAAAAAAGAAAGGTATTTGGTTCCTCAGTTTGTGCTGCCAGTGTAGCTTGCCTTTGTGGAGACATTAGCATACAGCCTTCTTTGCCCATCTCTTCAGTGCTGTTGTAAGGTGAGCTGTGTAAAAACTGGTGGCATTTGAGGCTCCTTCCCTGGGTGAATAAAAAATTTGTTTTCAGTACTTTTAAATCAAAGTGAAATCCACAGATACATTATACTGAGTAAAGCTGCCACTGTCATCCTCATTGTCTAATTTTAAATTGCTTTTAAAAAGCCTCATGTTCTTGAGTTTAAAAATTATATACATTTAAATTTATAAAATATTTAATATTAATAAAAGATTACCTTTATCTGTATCTGTTTATTGAGGCTTCTCTTAAGATTTCATATGGAAAAGAGTTCTGCAAAACAAAAACAAAAAACCCACATAATTTGGAAAACTACTGGTTTAGTTGTTTTTTTTTTTAAGATTTATTTCTTCATTTTGGTGGGGGGAGAGGGAGAGAGAAACTTAAGCACGGGGCCTGACGTCGGCTCGATCTCATGACCCTGAGATCATGACCTGAGCTGAAATCAAAAGTCAGACACGTAACTGACTGAGCCACCCAGGTGCCCCAACACATACACCATTTTGTTCCAGAGAAGCTGTTGTGTTTTTTGTACTAAGGAAAGATCTCTGGTAATCACAGATTTGGGTAAATTCCTAAGACACTGTGACTTAATCCAGAATCATCAAAATCTTTTAAAGTGGGTATATTTTTTAGATTATCTTGGGGTTGGATAGACCCATTCATGGTTATAACACTATTATAAAAGATAAACCACAAGTTCTCAGTGGCTTTACATAATAGAAATTTCTCATTCCTATAAAGTCCAAACAGTGTTCCTGTTAACATAAGGAAAAAATATAGCATCATATTTTTTTTTAAAGATTTTATTTATTTATTTGAGAGAGAGAGAATGAGAGAGAGAGAGCACATGAGAGGGGGGAGGGTCAGAGGGAGAAGCAGGCTCCCTGCCGAGCAGAGAGCCCGATGCGGGACTCGATCAGGGACTCCAGGATCATGACCTGAGCCGAAGGCAGTTGCTTAACCAACTGAGCCACCCAGGCGCCCCTATAGCATCATATTTTAATGGGAAGAATTGTTCTGGAAAACAGAAGACCTCAGTTCTAGCCCATGCTCTGTCACTTTCTGACCTTAAATAAATCCTCACTCTGGGTCTTAATTTCTGAGTCAGTAAAACAAGGGGATTGAACTAGATGGTTCTTTCATTGTCTAAATGTCTACATATATGTATGTGATTTCTATTAAAAACAGGATTCTTAAGGGGACATTCTCACATGTGGTATGTTATGAGTCTGGTAGCTTTGTAATGCTGTGTTCTTTACGTACAGAACCTAACCATCCTTCTCTAGGACCAGGGGCAGCTTCCCCTCTCACCAAATTTCAGTGCCTCCATATAATGAGAACCAGAGAGAGGTTGAGATGTTTGGTGCCGCAATGAAATTTATTTTCCATTTCAGTCATGACACATAAGGTACTTTCCCTGCACACGACTGCTGCTGTGGGCAGTGAGGAGGTGTTTGCTTGCTTTTCCTGTTTAAAAATTATGCAGCATAGTACTAAGGTTTTATGAGGTTGACATTCCCAACCCTCTACAAATAAGTCAGATTTTCCACATTGCCCTAATATTACAAGTCGCATTCAGTGCTGCATGTTTGTCATTTGCAGAACTGGGAGAATTCCCCCTACACACATCTCTCGTCATCAGTTGCTAAGTTACAGCTTTTTACATTGTCCCAGTCTGGGATGTTGCTATAGATACCAGTTATTTCTCCTCTTATGACACCGTTCTGGTCAAGCTCAGAGTGCAGGCAAGACGTAACTGTCATGTCAGAGATGTTATAGCATATAGCTTTTCCTCTACATTGATGATAAGGTCTAAGTAATAGATATCAATTCCATGTCATCTAACATTGTGTAAATTAAAGAAATGAGGTGTTAGCTGAATCCTGGACATCCTCCATCACTTAGGACCTTTATTCCATTTTTATTTTACAGAAGTAAAACTAACATTATGAACTATGAAGGAGAAACCTGTCATACTGTGTCCAGCTCATGTTCCACACCAGCATGCTGCCTCTTCAGCCATGGGTTAGCCGTGGAATGTAATCATAAATTATCTTTTTACATTGCCCTCAAAGTTAGGGGCATTTGGGGATGATATTTGTCAAACTCAATTTATCTAAATGATGAAGCCTGTGGTCTAAATTTTATTGCCATTTAATATCACACATGGTTATGTTTGTTCTTCTATTTTAGACAACATGAAGGCAAGGAACTATCTTTAACTGGTTTCTGTCCCCAACAATGATCGTATAGTGCCATACACATGGCAGCAATGGATAAAAGGCTTATTGATCTGTTCTAAAGACTAAAAGAGTAGGCAATTACTAATTTGACTTTGGATTTCTAGCATAATGTTTTAAGTTAGTGAGAATCCTTGAAGGTCAACTTAACCCATGTTACTTAGCTGCTACTAGTCTGTTTGATCTCACAGTTGAAGAAACAACTAAGGCCTTAAGAGGATGTGACTCATCTAAGGTCACAGAGCAAGTAAAGCTGTGGCTTACATAAACTTGTTATAAAAAGTCTGTAAAAAACATTTTAAAATCTTTGCAGTAAAAAAAATTCTGTTTACTTAAACAGTGGTATTTTGTTTTATGCCACTTGTTTACTTAAAAAGCTGGTAAATATTAAAGAGGAATTTCAGTGTTTTAACAGGAGCTCTGTGAAGAGTATACCAGTTTTTATTTCATGTCAACTCAAAGCCTTGTAGTCTACTTATTTGGCTTATTCTTCAAAACCAGATTGAAATTGAACATAGCATTGGATTGAGGTCAGTCTTTCAAAATTAACATCCTATTTTAAAACCTGCAGAATTTGAATTAAAAAAAGTCATCCCTTGGGGCGCCTGGCTGGCGCAGTCGGTTAGGTGTCCAACTCGGTTTCGGCTCAGGTCATGATCTCAGGGTTGTGGGATCAAGACCATCCCACCAGCCCCCGTCTAGCTCTGTGCTCAGTGCAGTCTGCTTGTCCCTCTCCTTCTGCCCCCCACCCCCCGCTCATGTTCTCTGTTTCTCTTTCTCTAAATAAATAAATAAATAAATAAATAATATCTTAAAAAAAAAAAAGTCATCCCTTAAATATGGTGGTGCTTCCCTACGTGAAAGGAATTTACTTACCAAATAGAATCCTTTTGTTTGGGGAAAAAACAAAATGAATGAAAATGTGTCTTCTGAAACACAGATTGCCAAAGTTATCAATTATGGACTTTTAACTGTCAGCAGGAGACACAGACAAATTCCTGAGAGTCGGGGAAAGCAACAAAGCAGTAGCCCTCAAAAGATGAAGTATAATTCAAAACGAACCTCCCCTCCTTCCTAGGACCAGAGAATCAGGGTCTGCCCCCTCCTTTCTCTTCTCACTGCCATATCCCTCGTTGAGGCTCTCTGAACTTCATGCAGTAATCCCCCGTATATCTCCCTGCCTTTATGCTCTGCCCCTCCATTTTCTCCCATTGTCAGATGACCTTCATCCATGGATGTTTCAGACAACTAATTTTCTTCAGGAGCTCCTCCTTTGCTTACTAAATAAAGTTGGGGCTCCATGGTATGGCTTTCAAAGCCCTGTACCATCTGGACCTAACACACATTTCCAGCCTTGTCTCCCATTACCTTTCTTTTTGGGCCCCATGCTTCAACCAAATTGGCCTGTTTCTTGAGAATGTACTGTGCTTTCCCACTTCATGTTGTCTCCTCCCATTGCCACCTGTTGGGATTTTCCCCAGTCTTTAAGGCCAAGCGTACTTGCCACTTCCTTCATGAGGCCTTTGCTCTTCTTCCCATGCCAATTTTCATCTCTCCTTCTACTAACAAGCAAGAGCGCTTTAGTACCTTTCTTTTGTCACTTACATTGTGACAACCATCTGTTTTGGTTGATTGATGTACCTGACTCTGTTCCGTCAAGGGCTGTGCACTCAGGGCACCTCCCACAGAAGGCAGAACACCTTGTATGAAATACAGGTGCTTAGTAAGTATTAGAACTACATTCACAAGTCAAGTAAACATATATTACGTAGTTCCGTGGTTCAAGTGTATAACAAATTTGAGTGTTTACTGAAAGATTTTACCCACCCGGAGAATTAATATTTGACTTCCTTTAATGTACAGGCTTTTTTTTCTTAGGAAATATTTTATTTATTAACTTTTTAAAAAATTATTGAGATAGTACTGACGCATAACATGTTAGTTTCAGGTGTATAACATAATGATTCAATATTTGTGTATATTGCAAAATGATCACCAAATGTACACTCACCCTTGCTGAATTCCTTCACCATTGTCTGTATCACTGGCTTCCAGTCTTTCAGCATGAGGACCCTTGCCTTTATCAAATCAAGGGGCACCTGGGTGGCTCAGCCGGTTGGGTGTTCAGCTCTTGGTTTCAGCTCAGGTCATGATCTGGGGTCCTGGAATGCAGCCCGGTATTGGGCTCCCTGCTTAGCAGGGAGTCTGTTTATCTCCCTCTCCCTCTGCCTCTCCCCCCACTCATGCACAGGCTTGGGCTCCTCTCTCTCCCTGAAATAGATAAATAAATCTTTAAAAAAATAAAAATTATCTGGGCGCCTGGGTGGCTCAGTTGGTTAGGTGACTGCCTTCAGCTCAGGTCATGATCCTGGAGTCCCTGGATCGAGTCCCACATCGGGCTCCCTGCTCGGCGGGGAGTCTGCTTCTCCCTCTGACCCTCCCCCCTTCTCATGTGCTCTCTCTCTTTCTCTCTCTCTCAAATAAATAAATAAAATCTTTAAATAAAATAAAATAAATAAATAAAAATTATCTAATCAATTACCTTTTACAATATTTTTGGATAACCTCATTGAAATATAATTTACACTTTATAAAATTCACCCGTTGGAAGTGTACGATTCAGTTATTTTTAGCAAATGTATAGTAGAGTTGTGCTACCATCACCACAATCCAGTTTCAGAACATTTCCGTAACCTCACCCTGTGCCCGGAAAGGTTCTTCATGTCCTTTTGTAGTTAGTCTCCACCCCGACCCTCGGCTCCAGGCAAACACTGATCTGCTTTCTGTCTGTATTGATTTACCTTCTCTGGGTATTTCGTATAAATGGAATCAGACAGCATATAGTTTTTTTGTGTCTGGTTTCTTTCACTTAGCGTAATATTTGTGAGGTCCATTTCTGTTGTAGCACATATCAGTAGTTCCTTTTTATTGCTGAACAGTATTCTGTGTAGCTATACTGTATTTTGTTCACTCACCCGTTGATGGACATTTGGATTATTTCTAGTTTTTGACTATTATGAATAGTGCTGCTATGAATATTCATATATAAGCCTTTGTGTAGATACATGTCTTTGTTTCTCTTGAGCAGATAGCTAGGAGTGAAATTGCTGTATGGTATGTCTCCGTGTTACCGTTCAAGAAACTGCCAAACTGTGAGGATGTGGGAAAAAAGGAACCTTCGTGCACTGTTGGTGGGAATGCAAACTGGTGCAGCCACTGTGGGAAACAATCTGGAGGTTCCTCAGAAAATTAAAAATAAAACTACCCTATGATCCAGTGATGGCACTGCTAGGTATTTACCCAAAGAATTTAAAAAAAACCCACTAATTGGGGCGCCTGGGTGGCTCAGATGGTTAAGCGTCTGCCTTCAGCTCAGGTCATGATCCCAGAGTCCTGGGATCGAGCCCCACATTGGGCTCCTGGCTCAGCGAGGAGCCTGCTTCTCCCTCTGCCTCTGCCTCTCTCCCTGCTCATGCTTTCTCTCTCTCTGTATCTCTGTGTCTCAAATGAATAAATAAAATCTTTTAAAAAATAAAAAATAATAATAATAAAAAACCCCACTAATTCAAAAGAATATATGCACCCCTATGTTTATTTCAGCATTATTTACAATAGCTAAATTATGGAAGCAGCCCAAATGTCCATCGATAGATGTGAGATATATATATATATATATAGGGATATTTTTCAGCCATAAGAAAGAATGAAATCTTCCCATTTGCAACTACATGGATGGAGCTAGAGAGTATAATGCTAAGTGAAGTAAGTCAGTCATAAAAAAAAATACCATATGATTTCACTCAGATGTGAAATTTAAGAAACAAAAGAAAAAGAGACAAACCAAGAAACAGACTCTTAACTATAGAGAACAAACCAGTGGTTACCAGAGGTGGGGGGGGGATAGGTGAAATAAGTGAAGGGGATTAAAGAGTACATTTATCACGATGAGCACTGAGAAATGTATAGAACTGTTAAATCACTATGTTGTACACCTGAAACTAATATAACAGTATGTTACCTATACTGGAATTAAAAAACTTAATAAAAATGACAAAAAAAAAAACACCTGCCAAACTGGTTTTCAAAAAGGCTTGTACCATTTTCCATTCCCACTGACAAGGGAGGGTTCCAGTTTCTCTACAAGAGGACCCTTTCTAAAATTAAAAAAATTACAAGGGCATTTGGGTGTCTCAGTTGGTTAACCATCCAACTTTTTTTTTTAAGATTTTATTTATTTATTTATTTGAGAGAGAGAAAGATCATGAGAGCATGTGAGCAGGGTGAGGGACAAGCAGACTCTGTCTGTGCTGTGTGTGGAGCCTGATGTGGGGCTCGATCCCACACCCCTGAGGTCATGACCCAAGCTGAAATCAAGAGTCAGGTGCTCAACCCACTGAGCTACCCAGTCGCTCCAAGTGTCTCACTCTTGATCTCAGCTTAGGTCTTGCTCTCAGGGTGGTGAGTTTGAGCCCTGCGTTGGGTGCTTAAGTTTTTCTTTTGATTTTTAAATTAAAAAAATTCTTAACTCTCACGTGATAATAGATGTTTTAGTATGTGCAGATTGATAAAAAGTATAAAGATTATATATTATTAAGGATTTAGTAATATTTTTAGAAAGATTTACATTCTGTAATCACAAGTGCATTTTTTTAAAAGACTTTATTTATTCATGAGAGACAGAGAGAGACACAGAGGGAGAGGGAGAAGCAGGCTCCCCACTGAGCCAAAAGGCAGACGCTTAACCATCTGAGCCACCCAGGCACCCACAATTGCATTTTTTTTAATTAACATAATGTATTATTTGTTTCAGCAGTACAGGTCTGTGATTCATCAGTCTTAACACAACACCCAGCACTCACCACAACACATACCCTCCCTAGTGTCCATCACCCAGCCACCCCATCCTCCCACCCCCCTCCACTCCAACAACCCTCAGTTCAATTCCTAAGATTAAGAGTCTTTTGGGCGCCTGGGTGGCTCAGTTGGTTAAGCAACTGCCTTCGGCTCAGGTCGTGATCCTGGAGTCCCCGGATCGAGTCCCGCATCAGGCTCCCTGCTCGGCAGGGAGTCTGCTTCTCCCTCTGACCCTCCTCCCTCTTGTGCTGTCTCTCATCCTCTCTCTCTCAAATAAATAAATAAAATCTTAAAAAAAAAAAAAAAAAATCTTAAGAGTCTTTTATGGTTTGTCTCCCTCTCTGGTCTCGTCTTGTTTCATTTTTCCCTCTTTTTCCATATGATCCTCTGCCTTGTTTCTTAAATTCCACATATCAGTGAGATCATATGATAATTGCCTTTCTCTGATTGACTTATTTCGCTTAGCATAATACCCTCTAGTTCCATCCACATGGTTGCAAATAGCAAGATTTCTTTTTTTGATGGCTGTGTAATATTCCATTGTGTATATATACCACATCTTCTTTATCCATTCATCTGTTGATGGACATCTGGGCTCTTTCCATAGTTTGGCTATTGTAAGCATTGCTGCTATAAACATTGGGGTGCACGTGCCCCTTTGGATCACTACATTTGTATCTTTGGGGTAAATATCCAGTAGTGCAATTGCTGGGTCATAGGGTATTACAATAACATTTAATGATAGGATGTATTCAGTCTACAGGCAGTGCTTTGTGTGCATTCTGACAGAAATTCAGTGTCTCCCAAGGATCCATGGTCAGGAGCTACTAGTCTAGATAAGTTGTTTAGAAATAAATGTAAGCTGTCTTGGGGCGCTAGGGTGGCTCATTTGGTTGGACGTCTGACTCTTGATTTCAGCTCAGGTTGTGATCTTGGGGTCGTGGGATCGAGCCCCACATCGGTCTCTGCACTCGGTGCAGAGTCTACTTGTCCCTGTCACTCCCCTCCCACCACTTTGTCTACCTCTCCCTCTAAAATAAGTGAAATCTTGGGGCGCCTGGGTGGCTCAGTTGTTAAGAGTCTGCCTTCAGCTCAGGTCACGGTCCCAGGGTCCTGGGATCGAGCCCCACATCGGGCTCCCTGCTCTGCAGGAAGCCTGCTTCTCCCTCTCCCATGCCCCCAGCTTGTGTTCTCTCTCGCTTTGTCTCTCTGTCAAATAAATAAATGAAATCTTTAAAAAAGAAAAAAGAAATTCAAAATAAATGAAATCTTTAAAAAAATTAGAAATAAACATAAGCTGTCTTGTATGTTTTTATGCATCATCTGTAAAATAGAAGCTTGCCTCCTCGAGCTGTATGAAACAATGTCAAGCACTTGGCCCATGATGACAGCTGTTACTACTAGGAATCGGTGTGACCTAATAGGAAGCGTTGTCTTTGGAGCCACACAGGTGAGAATGCCGACCTACCTGAACCAGGCTAACTTAAGAGCAGTCTCTCCTTCACTCAGACTCACCTGGAATAGAAAGTCTGGATTCCTGGAAACACCTGTTTCCATGCTTCTTGCTGGCTTCAAATTGCCATTTGCATGTACCCATTTCCTTTAATTTTATCTTTTTTTTATAAAGGAGTCGTCTTCTCCTTGCCTCCAATTTATAAGTCACTTAGCAAATGTTATCCCTGTATTCTAAAACTTTAAGTCTATTCCTTTTTTTTTTTTTAAAGATTCTATCTATTTATTTGAGAGAGAGAGAACGAGAGACAGAGAGCACGAGAAGGAAGAGGGCAGAGGGAGAAGCAGACCCCCTGCTGAGCAGGGAGCCCGATGCGGGACTCGACCCCGGGACTCCAGGATCATGACCTGAGCCGAAGGCAGTCGCTTAACCACCTGAGCCACCCAGGCGCCCTTTAAGTCTATTCCTGATTGCAAATTAGAATCACTGGTCAGCTTTTGAACTGGGTCCCATCCCCAGAGATTCTGCTTTGAGCGCTCTAGGATGTGACCTGGGCATCAGGATTTTATTTTATTTTTTATAGGTTTATTTAAGTAATCTCTACACCTGACATGGGGCTCGAACTCATGACCCTGAGGTCATTCTCCTCTGACTGAGCCAGCCAGGTGCCCCTGGGCATCAGGATTTTAAAAGCAGGTGATTATAATGTGTGGCTAAGGATGAGAATTACTATTCTTTGTGAAACCGGGATTGGTGACAGTTGTTCTTGCCTAATTTAGTGTCAGCAGCCAACGTTGTAAGTATCTTAATTCCTTCATTGGTAAAGGAGTTTAACAAAATGGAGTCCCTGGGATACAAGCCACTGGAAGAACCTCTCAGGTAAGCCCTTCCTCCACAGAAGTAGCACAGTCAGTGACTGAAAGGAGGTGATGTGGAATGAAAGCAGTAAACCTTAAACCTTGCTGAAGTAAGGGCACATTTCATCCATCGTTGCTCCTTCTAAGGGGCACTGTGGCATAGTGAAATGGGTTCAGGTTGTGGCACTAGATGAATCTGGGTTTGTTCTGGCTCTGTTGATCACTAGCTATGTTGAGATTCAAAGAGTTTGCAATTGCACATTTTCCTCATCTGGAAAAAATAGGGATTATTTAAGAAATAAAAGCAGAATCATACTATATACCTTGCAGGGCTGTTAGGATTGTAGACTGTATAAGGTCCTTCGCATATCTTCTGGTGTAGTAAATAGCAGTTGCATTTGTACTGGTACTCGTGCTATGTCTCACCAACTGGGCATAAAGGCCCAGAGACTGTGATATTAGAGACCGTCTTACACTCGTTTGTATCTCCAGTGTCAATCATAGTGCCCTATGCTCAGGAAGTTATAAAATTTGATGCTGATACAGAAAACAAAATTTTTTTACATTTTTTTTGTTTTGTTTTTGCTTTTTTTTAATCTCATAGGTAGGGACGACTGGGTGGCTCAGTCGGTTGTCTGTCTTTGGCTCAGGTCATGATCCCAGGGTCCTGGGATCGAGTCGGGCGTCAGACTCCCTGCTCATTGGGGAGCCTGCTTCTCCCTCTCCCCGCCCCCCACTTGTGCTCTCTCTCGCTCTCTCTCTCTCTCAAATAAAATCTTTAAAAAAAAAATCTCATAGGGGCGCCTGGGTGGCTCAGTCGGTAAGCGTCTGCCTTCGGCTCAGGTTATGGTCCCAGGGTCCTGGGATCGAGCCCTGCATCGGGCTCCTTGCTCTGCGGAAAAGCCTGCTCTCCCTCTCCCGCTCCTCCTGCTTGTGTTCCTCCTCTCGCTGTGTCTCTCTCTGTCAAATAAATAAAATCTTAAAAAAAAAAAAAACTCATAGGTAAATAACAGATGTGGCATTATAACAGTCATGCTCAGTTAATAAATGTTGCTACACATTATTTTAATGACATTATCCCTTCATTTTTGTTCAGTGAGATTCATGGTCAAAGTCATGCAATGTCATACAACTCGGACAAAAATAGTAGCACCTCAGTGTTTATTTAGCAAGCAGTGTTTCAGTAGTTACAGCAAGTGTGATGTTAGCAAGAGAATGGGTATGAGAAACAGCTGTGAGTAATCAGGGATGAGGTCTAAACAGGTTAGGATGGATAGATAAGCCCAAATCAGAATATATAAGTACAATTCATCATATATTTTTTATTCCTAGCTTTGTCCTCAAAGGACCTAGAAGCAATGAAATGCTAGTAGTAATGAGTACCTCTAATGCCCAGATTTTACTTTCTAAGTAGCATTCCCCATTAAAAAAACAAAAAAACTAGGACTCTTTGGAAAAACAACTAATTCCAAGTAAAGTAGGAACTTGACAGGGTGAGCCCGAGACATCATCTTGTGTTAGATATAAGAAAGCTTTCAAAATCTAATGGAATAATTATACTTCAATTCAAAATAAACTAATGGAGTTTTGTCAGAAGGACACAGAAATCTGTTTGAAGGAACTCTCACTGGTAAAAGTTGGGAGAACTGGAGCATTAGGGAGAATAATGGCTGTAATTAACTTACACACATGAATATAAAAAAAATATGAGTCCATAATCAGAAAAGAAAGCTCCCCACACACACACAATTGTCAGCATTAAAAATTCCTCTAATATTAGCTCATTACTCTAAATATTGATAAAAGGAAATAATTGAGCGTTTTTCCAGGAACAGTTTTTTTTAAAGGCAACTGAGTAACTCTAAGTGATGATGGAATGCTCTTTCATAAGAATGCCAGCTAATAATTGTAGAAGTAATGATATAGAGAATCACCGTTTCAACTCCTAAGAAAATAACTGATTCAGGCAAAAATATTTATAGATGATAAAAATAATTAGGGGGCGTCTGGGTGGCTCATTCGTTAGGCGTCTGCCTTCGGCTCAGGTCATGATCGCGGGGTCCTGGGATTGAGCCCCGCATCGGGCTCCCTGCTCCGCGGGAAGCCTGTTTCTCCCGCTCCCATTCCCCTGCTTGTATTCCCTCTCTCGCTGTGTCTCTCTCTGTCAAATAAATACATAAAATCTTAAAAAAAAAAATAGTAATAATTAGGTAAAAGGTAGAGAACTGGACATATCACCCCACAGATTACTTGATTATTTCAGCTTTACAATAGAAGGATCAGATCATCTTCACCTAGTGATCTGTCTTGGCATCATGAATAGTGGGACAACCAGACATTATGTGCTTCTCATTGAGATGCATTATAAGGTAAACAATTTCACCTGTGATGCATTTGCGTGAACTTGTTTAACTTAATTCAGGGCTTTTAGAGTGACTTTGAGTTTACAGAAGCGGGAGTCAGCAAACTACGGCCCTCAGGTCAAACCAGCCCAAGGCTTCTTTTTGTATAACTCTTGAGCTAAGAATGGTTTGTACATTTTTAAGTGATTATAAAAACAACAACAACAAAACACACAAAAAAGAGTATATGTCAGAGATATTATGTGGCCCACAAAGCCTAAAATACTTTCTGGATCTTTAAAGAAAATTTGCAAGCCCTGAGTTAGAGGAACAAGTTAGATGACTTTATAAGGAAGCAATCAGACAAATATAGAAAGTAGACACCCTACAGGAAAAACTGGCTGGGTCTATTCAGTTTCATAGAAAAACTGAAGAGGTACAGGGTGGGAATTTATTCAAAATTAAAAGAGACTTAAGAGCCATAAGAGTCAAATGCAATGTGTGGATTCTAATTTGAACAAATTAGCTTTAAGAGATATACTGGTAACTTCCATTTCCAGCCAAGCTGGAATAAAAGGAGCCAGATTTATCTTCCTGCTTTAAAAAAAAAACAGACAAACTCGTGCTCCTGGCTGGCTTAGTCAGTAGAGCACATGACTCTTGATCTTGGGGTCGTGAGTTGAGGCCCCATGTTGGCCCATAGAGCCTACTTAAAAAAACAAACAAACAAAATAGTATACTGTATGAAACAATGGTTTTCAAGACACCGGGCATCAGGAAATGAAGGACAGTGATCCCTGAGAGATGGTAAACAAAAGAAGTGAGCCTGCACTGAAATTACCCCATTCTGCCTTGAGTTTCCAGACTTTGGTATCAGGAGCAGGAACTGAAGGAGAACCCAAAAGACTCCCTGAGTTGGCACGGGGCTCTGAGTTTGGGGAGACCACTGTGACTACAGTTCATAGGACAGAGTATACCAGAATGATGAGAGATACACAGAACCAAAGAGATCTGCAGAAGGTCTCCCTTGAGCACTCAGAAGAGACTGATCAACACAAGCATTTGAGCAAACTACTCAAGACAAGGGGGTTCAAAGAGATTAGAAGGAATGATACCCTGTGCTCATACCAGTGGTACCATTAGGCACTGTTACTACCAGCCAGATTGGAGACTTTTGTAATTCATGAGGCATGAGAGTACTTGGGAAGGTCTTGAGTTAATAGTAGGGAATAATTAGCTCTAGACTGAGTACTGCTCTGGACCTGCCTAACAAACTTAAAAGCAAGATTCAAAAGGATCAAACTGTGTCCAAGTTTACAGTATCATGGAATGAAGCTCAAGAAGAGTTGTAGGAATACAAAAATATCCAACACCTTACAAGGTAAAATTTATAATGTCTGGCATCTAATAAAAGATTATCAGGCATGCAAAGAGGCAAGAAAACATCCATAATAAGGAAAATAATCAATCAATTGAAACTCCTCCAGAACTGACACAGATATTAGAATTAGCAGAGAAGAATATTAGGAGTTGTTATAATGTGCACTCTGTATGTTCAAAAGGAAGTAGAGACATGGAAGGTATAAAACAGACCCATTCTAGAAATGAAAACTACAATGTCTAAGATGAAAAATACACTAGATAAAATTAATGGCAGATTAGACATTGCAGAAGAAAAAATTAGGGAATGTGAAGGCATAGTAATAGAAATTATCCACAATAAAATGCAGAAAGAAAAGAACATCAGTAAGCTCTAGGACAACATTAAGTGGCGTTATATATGTGTAATGGGAATTCCTAAAGAGGGGTACAGAAAAAATATTGAAGAAATAATGGCTGAAATTTATCCAAACTTGATGAAAAGTATAAACCTACAGATCTAAGAAGTTCAGTGAACCCCAAACACAAGAAACATGAAGAAAACTATACTCTCATATATCAGTTTACTGTCTTTTGGCTCCAGATGCATCCTTCAATATCAAGCTCTGAGAAAAAGGAATTCCTTTAAGTCTTTCTTCTTTAAAGTTGAGTGCATGATGTTAAGCTTTTTTAGTACAGGGCACTGGTGCTGGAGGGACATTATCGGAGACAAAAACTCTCTTGTTTCTAGTGCAGGCTGGGTGTTGGAGGAGTGGATGTGAGGATATCCAGTGGAGCCTTCCCCAGAACATGGTCTCTCTACAGTGTTTGCACCCTGTCCTTTTTTCAGTGTTCTCAACATATAAATTGAAACTTCACTGTGGCCCTGTGCTCTGAAGGCTTCCTGCCCCCACTGACATTCAGAACCCCCCCACCCCCACTGCATGTCATTCCTTCTGATTACCTGTTCCCCATTTACTCCAGAGGGTAGCTTATTGTTTGCCCAGGAACTCAGGACTACCCCTGGCCTGACCAAACCAGCAAACTTCTCTGCTGTCCAGGGGGGCTAAATCATACCATCTTCCAGTGAGATCTGAACCCTTCCAGCTTTGTCCTTTATGGGTACTCTCAGTCAGCTATAGGTACCATAGAGGGTTTTCTTATTTCTTTTAGTTAATCTTTGTTATAATCCTTTGTCTTAAATTTCTCCTTTTAGTCTACTGTATGATTTCTGTCTCCTGATTTTACCCAACTGCTACATACACCAAGGCACATAACACTCAAAACCAGTAATAAAGAGAAAATCTTAAAAGCAGCCAGAGGAAAAGACACTACCTAAAGAGGAACAAAGATATGAATGACATCAGATTTCTCATAAAAAATAATGCAAGTGAGAATATAATGGAGCAACATTTTTGAAGTTCTGAACTGGAGGCAGGAAAAAAACCTGTCAAGCTAGAATTTTATATCCAATAAAAATATATTTCAAAAGTGAAGGTGAAATAGACATTTTTCAGCTGTAAAAAAAGCTGAAATAATTCATCAGACCCACACTACCAGAAATGTTAAGTCATTCAGGCAAAAGGAAAATGATACTGGTTGGAAATTTAGTTCTTATAAAGGAATGAAAAAGACTAGAAATAGTAACTATATGGACAAATGTTTTTTTCTTATTATATAAATCTTTTCAAAAGATAATTGACTCTTCAAACAAAAATGACAGTGTATTATGGGATTTATAACATAAATAAAATGCATGGCAACATAGCCTGAAGGCCAGAAGGGGAGAAATGGAAGTATACTATTACAAAGTTCTTATACTATATGTGAAGGGGTATGATATGTTAAAGATGAATACTACACACCTTCAATGCAACCTCTTAAATTACAAAGAATTATAGCTAATAAGCCAACAAGATAAAATGGAATCATAAAAATACTCCCATTAATTTTTTTAAAGGTGGTAAAAAAGAACAAAGAACAGATGGCTCAAATAGAATACAAATACAGGATGACAGACTTGGACCTGAACATATCAAAAATATCAATATCAATAAATAAATGAAAAATTATACCATGTTAACACAAGTCAAGGGGTGCCTGGGTGGCTCAGTCAGCCCCTGGGTGGCTCTGCCTTTGGCTCAGGTCATGATCCTGGAGTCCTGGGATTGAGCCCTTAGCTGGGCTCCCTGCTCAGCAGGGAGCCGGCTTCTCCCTCTGCACCTCCCTCTTGCTCATGCTCTCTCTCACTCTCTTGCTCATGCACTCTCTCTCTCTCTCAAATAAATCTTTAAGAAAAAACAAACAATAGTAAAAAAAAAAATAGTTAAAAAAAAGCTGTAGTAGAAACATTGTTTAACATCAAATACAAAGAATATTGCCAGCAATAGAGAAGGTAATTTCATAATGGTGAAGAAGTCAGTCAAGAGGACATTGTGATCATAAACGTTTATGCTTGAATAACAGAATTTTAAAATACGTGAAACAAAAAATGATAGAACTACAAACAAAACTAAATAAATTCACAATTCAATACAACTCTCTCAACTGATAGAACAAGTAAACAGAAAATAAGCAAGGGTATAGAGGATTTGAAACAACTATTAATCAACTTATCCTAATTAGAACTAGACCTGGTAGAACACTCCACCTAACAACAGAATGTACATTATTTTTTTTTTTAAAGATTTTATTTATTTATTTGAGAGAGAGAGAATGAGAGAGAGAGCACATGAGAGGGGGGAGGGTCAGAGGGAGAAGCAGACTCCCTGCCGAGCAGGGAGCCCGATGTGGGACTCGATCCCAGGACTCCAGGATCATGACCTGAGCCAAAGGCAGTCACTTAACAAACAGAGCCACCTAGGCGCCCAGAATGTACATTATTTTCAAGTGTACATCCTACCAAGATAGACCGTTACTATGGGCCATTAAAAAAAAAGTCTCAGTAAATTTAAAAGGATTCAAGTCCTACAAAGTATGTTCTGTGACCATGATGGAATTAAATTAGGAATCAGTAGCAGAAAGATCTCTGGAAAATCCAAAAACATTTAGAAAGTAAATAATACTTCTTTTTTTTTTTTTTTTTTTAAGTAGGCTCCATGCCCAGTGTGGAGCCCAATATGGGGCTTGAACTCACGACCCTGAGATCAAGACCTGAGCTGAGATCAGGAGTCAGACACTTAACTGACTAAGCCACCCAGGCACCTCTGGAAAGTAAATAATACTTCTAAATAACCCATTGGTAAAAGGATAAATCAAAATGGAAATTAGAAAGTTTTAGGAACTGGATGAAATGAAAACAACATATTGGTGGGATGTCACTAAAGCAGTACTTGGGGTAATTTATAGCACTGAATGCCTCTACAGACGGTCCTTGACTTATGATGATTCAGTTTATGATTGAAAAACTTCATGATGTGGGGCACTTGGGTGGCTCAGTCATTAAGCATCTGCCTTCGGCTCAGGTCATGATCCCCGGGTCCTGGGATCGAGCCCCGCATCGGGCTCCCTGCTCAGTGGGAAGCCTGCTTCTCCCTCTCCCGCTCTCCCTGCTTGTGTTCCCTCTCTCTCTGTCTCTCTCTGTCAAATAAATAAAATCTTAAAAAAAAAAATTTATGATGGTGTGAAAGCAATACACTTTTAGTAGAAACGATACGTCACATTTTGAAAGTTGATCTTTTCCCATGCAAGTGAGATGTGGTACAGTACTCTCTTGGGATACTGGGCAGTGGCAGCCAGCCACAGCTCCCAGTCGGCCATGCAATTATGAGGGTAAACAACCAATACACTTACAACAGTTCTGTACCTACACAACCATTCAACCATTCTCTTTCTCACTTTCAGTTTGGTGTTCAGTGAATTACATGAGATATTCAACACTTTATTATAAAATAAGCGTATGTTGTTAGATGATTTTGCCCAACTGTAGGCTAATCTAAGTGTTCTGAGTACATTTAAGATAGACTGGGCTAAGCTATAATGTTTGGTAGGTCAGGTGTATTAAATGCTTTTTCAATATTTCTAACTTACAGTGGGTTTATTGGGACATCCCATCATAAGTTGAGGAAGATCTGTATTTGAAAAGGAAAAAAGTTTTAAATCATTGACTTTAGCTTCCACCTTAGGAAACTAAAAAAAAAAAAAAAAACTAGAAAAAGAATAAATGAAATTTATTCTGAAGTAAGCAGAAGAAAGAAGATAAAGATTAAAGTATAAATCAGTGAAACAGAAAACAAAAACAGCAAATAAAATTAGTAAAACCCAGAGCTGGTACTTGGGGCACCTGGGTGGCTCAGTCGGTTGAGCATCTGCCTTTGGCTCGGGTCATGATCCCAGGGTCCTGGGATGGAGCCCCGCATCGGGCTCCCTGCTTGGCGGGAAGCCTACTTCTCCCTCTTCCACTTCCCCTGCTTGTGTTCCTGCTCTCGCTCGCTCTCTCTGTCAAATAAATAAAATCTTTAAAAAGAAGATCAATAAAATTGATAAACCTCTAGCCAGACTGAGCAGGGAAAAAAGAGAGAAAACACATATTACTGATGTCAAGAATGAGAAAGGCACCATCACCACAGATTCTACAGATATTAAAAGGAAAATGACGAATTTTTAAAAAGATTTATTTGTTTTTAAAGAGAGAGAGCACAGGCAGGGAGGGGCAGAGGGAGAGAAAATCTTAAGCAGACTCCGTGATGAGCATGGAGCCCAATGTGGGACTAGATCTCAGGACCCTGAGATCATGACCTGAGCCGAAACCAAGAGTTGGAGGCTTAACCAACCATACCACCCAGGTGCTCCAGAAAATAAGGAATATGATGAGCACCTTTATGCCAATAAATTTGATAGCTTAAGTGAAATGGAAAAATTCCTTGAAAGACAAACTACCAAATCTCACTCAGGAGCAGTCTTAACTCTGTATCTATTACAGAAATTGAAATTGTAGTTAAACTTTTCCCCAAAGGAAAGTCCAGGACCAAACATTTAAGGAAGAAATAATACCAGTTCTACACACATTCTTCCCAAAGCTTTAAGAGAAGGGAATATCCCCAACTCACTGTATGTGAACAGTATTATCCTGATAACCAAAACCAGACAGGCATTACAAGAAAACCACAAACCTATATCCCTCTTGAACATAAATGCAAAAACATTAAAAAGTATTTTAGTTAATTGAAACCAACAATATATTAAAAGGATAAAAACCATGAATAAGTAAGATCTGTCCCACATATTTAGGGTTGATGTAACCTTCAAAAATTAATATAATTCACCATTTTAACAAACTAAAAATCAAAGACTATATACTTAGTAGACATAGACAAAGCACTGAAAAAAATCTAATCTCCAATCCTGATGAAAACTCTCGGAAGACTGGGAGTAGAAGAGAACTTTTTCAGCCTGATAAGAGACATTTGCAAAACAAACAAAAAAAACCTCCAGCTAACATATTCAGGGAGCGGTGAAAGACCACTCCCTGAAGTTAGGAATGAGATGAGGATGTCTGTTCTCACCACTTGTATTAAGCATCGTCCTGGAGGTTCTAGCCAGTACAGTCAGGAAAGAAAAAGAAATAAAAGGCATCCAGAAAAGAAAGGAAGAAGTAAAGATGTCTTTTTCACAGATAATGTGATTGTCCATGTAGAAACTATGATGGAAATACAAAAAAGCTACGAGTAACTAATAAGTTGATTTGGGAAGATTGCAAGATTCAAGATGAATATACAAGTAGTAATTAGCATACTAACAATACCAATAAGAAATTGAATTTTCAGAGTGCTACTTAAAATATCATCAAAAAATGTGAAATACTTAGGTAATCTGATGAAAGATACGGAAGACCTGTATATCAAAATGTACAAGGGGCACCCGGCTGGCTCAGTCGGTAGAGCATGTGACTCTTGATCTCAGGAGTTGTAGGCTCGAGCCCACATTGGGTGTAGAGATTGGTTAAAAATAAAATCTTTAAGAAAAAAGTATAAAACACTGATGAGTGAACTTAATAAATGGCATTATATGCCTTGTTCATATGGCTTCAAGATGTTTTAAAGGGGAAAAAAATTAAAAGGGCAAAAACAGTAGGGCGCCTGGGTGGCTCAGTCGCTAAGCGTCTGCCTTCGGCTCAGGTCATGATCCCAGGGTCCTGGGATCGAGTCCCACATCGGGCTCCCTGCTTGGTGGGAAGCCTGCTTCTCCCTCTCCCACTCGCCTTGCTTGTGTTCCTGCTCTCGCTCTCTGTCTCTGTCAAATAAATAAATAAAATCTTTAAAAAAAAAAAAGGCAAAAACAGTAGAAGATAAATGTGAAGCACCTATAACAAGGAAATACACTACTATCAGAAGCAAAGAGCTACTTCACCTTTTGGATTTTATGGATTTCTGTAGAAGCAAGGAGTAGTAACCAATTGGACTTCCCAACATGCGTTGGAGTGGGGAGTGAGAAGGCGGTTTCTGCTGCATTGTCACTAGGCTTTAGCTTGCTCCTCAGCTTTCTTGCTTTACTTGCTGTCTGTGGATGTGCTCATTAGTGTGAGATCTCTGTGCTATGGCCTGACACAGCCTTGGGGCTACAAAAAGCTGTTGTTTTCCCCACATCCAGTTCAGCTGGAGTTGGTATTAGACTGTAGTCGGAATTCCATGAGCAAATTGGGATCATGTAAAGAATATGAGTTATTGGCTGTGTCAGTGCTTGAAATGAGATGAGAATGATGGATCACATCCCTTTGAAATAAAGGTTGAATCTCATCCTATTCTGTTCAAGGTACCACTTTTACCTTGAAATTGCTTAACAATAATATGTTTGTGCTTTAAAGTTTGGTCTGTTTTCATGTTATCTAATTTGAGACTCACAACTGTATTGTTAGTTTCCTCTTCTGTAAAAAGGAATAATATCCTAGTTAGTTATGTATTATCCCTATTTTGCAGATAAGGAAACTGAGACCCAGACGGTCGATCAGCTAGCTCCTGCATAGACTGTCATATTATTATCACTTTCTGTGTTCTATCATGGCTGTTTTTCCTCAGACTTCTTTGAGATCTTTAAAAATCTAATTTGCACTCCCCGGCTGTTGTTGAAAATATGACTTTCCTTGTGGAACAATTTATGCCCCAGAATTTTCTCTTGGGTGTAGTGTAGCTAGTATCCAAAATATCTTTGGTCCCCGTAGGACTAGTTTACCTTTTTCATCCAAGACAAAAGCTAACATCTCTTAACACCACTATTCCTAATTAGCAGATTTGTTTACTCTAAATTTGCAGTTATAATACAAGGTAGGCAAACAACAAGATTCAGATTCAGAAGCACTAAAATGTTGATTGTCATGTTTGTAAATGGGTGTTTTTAAGACAGAGTTTTAATTGAGGCAGTGGTGGGTATTAATCTCACCCTACTTTACCATAACACTAAGCTGTTAACTCAGAATTCATTCAGGAAATTGGCTATTTTGGAAGACTAGCTGTTAAATGATTTTGTTTTTCTCTTAATATGTGATCACCAGGTCCTGACTATTAATTTAGTCAAGGCTCTGGAATTGGAATGTAGCTCTAACATTATCTGGAACTATAGGCTTTATTAGGAATACCACTTTGGTAGTCTCTCCCAGTCTCATTCTTACTAGAGTTTTAATTAATAAGAAAACCTCTCTGGGGCGCCTGGGTGGCTCAGTTGGTTAAGCGACTGCCTTCGGCTCAGGTCATGATCCTGGAGTCCCGGGATCGAGTCCCGCATCGGGCTCCCTGCTCGGCGGGGAGCCTGCTTCTCCCTCTGACCCTCCCCCCTCTCATGTGTGCTCTCTGTCTCTCTCATTCTCCCTGTCTCAAATAAATAAATAAAATCTTGAGAAAAAAAAAAAAAAGAAAACCTCTCTAATTCTGGATTTTGCTCTCTACCTTCTAGCTCTTCTATTTCACTGGCTTCACCAAATGTTCCAAAGGCCCATTGTGAGTCACCTATTTGAGAACTGGTTCCCCCCAAAATGATGAATATTGAAAATAAGAAAATGTGTTGTTTTATGAAATAGGCAGCAATGAGACAGGAGTGGCCAGGAGCCTAGCTGTTGAGACAGTCTGCAGATTCCATAGTTACAGGTAAGCAAGGAGTCAAGTCAGAGGGCAGCCAGCTAACTTAGGAAAATGCAGCCTTCGTGTAAAAGGAAAGGGAAAAAAAAAAGGATAGTTGAGGTGATCTCGATCCAAGAAGCCAGTGAGGGGGCTCTAGTAAAGCCTGCTGAGAAAAGGTAGGCCCTGATCTGAGAATGTGGGGCCTTAGAACCCTGGCTCTTAATGCTTGTGGTCAGAGGCCCAAAGTGGATCTGCTCTAAGGCATACAAGGTAGGCATGCTAAGATCACAACAGGTATAGAACAGAGTGTACTGTAGAACCCCCAGGGCAATATCCTCTGTGCCCTGAATTGCATAGCTGTAATTTTACCTAAAGGTTAGCAGCATTTTTCCTCTCAATAGGTAGGACAAAGTTTGCTCAGCTTCATTCTATAAAAGTCTCTGACATTGTCATTATTATAATTGAGTGGGCTTTTTTTGTTTTGTTTTTAACTTGGTTGCAATCAGTGGAGCCCTGAATTGAAATGTAAATCTGTTTAGAATTTTCCAGTGTTTACAGCAGCTTTCCCCCCAGTCTGCCATTGTAGCATCAGTCCCAAGAAAATAAAAAAGATTGGAATAAAAGATTCCATGGTCAAATGAGTACAGGAAACATTTAATACTATATCCCTCACTTGAAGATTTGCAGTGTATATTAGTAAGCAAAAAGATTTTTGTGAGTCTTACAGTAAAGAAATCTGTTTGATCCAGTGTTTCCCAAATTTTTTTAACTTTGGAATTTTTCGTCACCAATATCCACCAACCTTCTTTTGAACTAATATTTCTTCAACATTTGGTTAACATACTCTGGAAGTAAAAGCTATATCACTCCGTCTTATTTTCTGATGCATTTCAAAGTAAGTTGGAGACATCAGTACACTTTATTCCTTAATACTTCAGAATATATAACATTAACTAGAGTTCAGCATTTGTTTACAGTTCCTTTTGGGTTTGTGTGTGTAGCTTTTTATGTGCCAGGCACATGATAGGTGCTTCTCAAATGTCTGTTGAATGTGTAAATGACTCAATCAGGTCAAAACACAAAGAAGAGAAAGAAGACTGGAGGGTGCACATTCCCAAAAGTGGTAGCACCCTGTACAGTTCAACAAGGCCATATTATGTCTGCTGTCGTGACCGTCTCAAAGTAAAATTCCCTCTGCCATATCTTCTCTTCACCCCAGTGCATGTATACAGAGCCCCACACATACCTGTGTTAGAACATGCCATTCTCAGAAGCCAGAAAGAGGGCATCTTTTGGGAAAATGAGGCCAGGATAAATCAGTGCTCCTCTCTTGGTAGTGGCTTTTTGGATCATGAGCATTGACAGAAACGAGAAACAGCTGACTAGAATTTGAAGGGAGAGGGGTTTTTTGGCCTAAGTATCTCATAGCCTAGCCCAGCTGTCCACCATACATACCCGTCACTTTTAGGCTGACTGATGGGTTAAAGAAGTAGCAGTTTCTGCCTGTCCAAATAATGCCCATTTTTCCAGGACCACCTGATAATTCATCTCCACCATGAAAGATTCCCTCACCATGCTAGCACAGTGATTGCTTCATCTTAACTCACTGTCATTTATTGGCACTTAATATTCACTGTCTTGGAGGGCGCCTGGGTGGCTCAGATGGTTAAGCGTCTGCCTTCGGCTCAGGTCATGATCTCAGGGTCCTGGGATCGAGTCCCACATCGGGCTTCCTGCTCCTTGGGAGCCTGCTTCTCCCTCTGCCTCTCTCTCTCTCTCTCTGTCTCTCATGAATAAATAAATAAAATCTTTAAAAAAAAAAAATATTCACTGTCTTGGAGATTTTGTTTTATTTTTTAACCTTTCATTATTGCAAAAGCAGTACATGTGCTCTGAAGAAAGTTAGAAAATAGAAACAATTCAAATAATTAAAAATGTTTACCTTCTAGGGTGCCTGGGTGGCTCAGTTGGTTAAGCGACTGCCTTCGGCTCAGGTCATGATCCTGGAGTCCCGGGATCGAGTCCCGCATCGGGCTCCCTGCTCGGCGGGGAGTCTGCTTCTCCCTCTGACCCTCCTCCCTCTCATGCTCTCTGTCTCTCATTCTCTCTGTCTCAAATAAATAAATAAAATCTTTAAAAAAAAAAAATGTTTACCTTCTAGAGATGACCATTGGAACAGTTTAGTGCAAATCTTTAGGGACCTTTTCCTAGACATACGTAAAAGCAACTATAATTTTTTAAACATAAATCAGATCATATACTGCACATACTATTTTGTAACCTGCTTTTTAAATCCATGATCTCCACCTTTCCACTCCAGTAACTTTTCATTATTCTAATCCAAGTCCATATTCAAAATTCCCCAGTTGACCTCAAAAGATGTCCTTTACATTTGGTTTGCAAATCCGGATGCATGCAGTCCAGGACCATGCATTATACCTGTTGTGTTATGTCTGGTCCCTCGAGTGTTGTTTATTTTAGTACGATTCCTCTTTTCCATTGACATGTTGAAGAAACTGGGCCAGTTGCCCTGTAGAAAGTTCTAGCTTCTGAATTTGTCTGGTTGCTCCCTCGTAGTTGACATTTAGTTCACTCTTCTACTCCCTGCATTTCCTATAACTGGAGGCTATATATTAAAAGCTTGATGGATTTTGGCTAGAAAATGTGCACTTACGATGTGTTACATCAAATGTAGCTGGTTGTCCTTCCATCGATGATACTGACATTGATAACCTGGACTATGGCAGTGATGTGAGATTGATTCTCCATTGTTCAGTTATGTTTCCCCCCTTTTGTCAAGAAAAGTACTCCATGATTTATTCATGCGTTGATTCTTCTTCCAACGCCACCAAATACTGGAACACAATTTCTCATCCTTTGTGGTCATTGAGCATCTTGATGAAAATAGCATATCACCAACTAACTTTGTAACTTTCCTACATGCTTTTGGTCCATATAACTTAATTGTTCTGATTTCAAAAATGAGTCAGTATTAGTTGCAGACTAATAGAAATTATACTTTACCTCTAATAATGAAATTAGGAAGATGAGATGTGCCCTCTTTAGAAATAAACCAAGAATTGTCTTTTTCTTTTCAAGATTTTATTTATTTATTTGAGAGAGAGAGATAGCAAGAGCAGGAACACAAGCAGGGGGAGTGGGAGAGGGAGAAGCAGCCTTCCCACTAAGCAGGGAGCCTGATGCGGGGCTTGATCCCAGGACTCTGGGATCATGACCTGAGCCGAAGGCAGATGCTTAATGACTGAGCCACCCAGGTGCCCCTGTCTTTTTTTTTTTTAAGATTTTATTTGTCAGAGGGAGAGCACACACAATCAGGACGAACATCAGGCAAAGTGAGAAGCAGGCTCCCCACTGAGCAAGGAGCCTGATGGGGGACTCAATCCCAGGACCCTAAAATCATGACCTGAGCTGAAGGCAGACACTTAACTGACTGAGCCACCCAGGCGTCCCAAGAATTGTCTTTTAATAGGACAGGTTTGGGAACATACAAAATTCAATCAAGGCTACTTAAGTGTAATTTCAGGAAGACATGACTGGACTATATTTTTAACTAAAATTATACCAAAATTAACTACATACAAAGGGGTTTGAGAGCTTCAGTCTGACAGTGGGTCTCCTTCCCTGGATTGGGAGTGCTGGGCTTGAATAGAAGCATCTGGTCCTGGGCAGTTGATCCCTGGAGAGAGCATGACATGTGACTTTATGACCCTGTTTGGGACTTAAGATCATCCAGTTGGCTTCATATGCCAATTTCTTTCAAGGGATAGAGGGATCAGCAAACTTTTTATTTATTATACCATTTTTACTGGTGGTTAGGAATTGGGCACAGCTTAACTGAGTCCTCTGCATGGTCTCACAAGCCCAACAACCCCTTTCTTCCCAGAGGAGTCACTATCCAGGACTTTTATGAAAATCAGTCCTTTCCTTTATAGTGGTTTTCACTTGCTAAGTGTGTATTCATAAGTAATACTGTTCTGTTTTGCCGGTTTTGGAATTGAGTATAAGTGGAATCATACAGTGAGGATTATTTTGTGTCTGACTCCTTTTGCTTAACATTTTGTTTTTACATTTTATCCTCGTTGATACGTATAGTTTTTTTTTTTTTAAGATTTTATTTATTTATTTGATAGATTGAGAATGAGAGAGAGCATGAGAGGTGTGATGAGGGGCAGAGGGAGAAGCAGACTCTCTGCTGAGCAGGGAGCCCGATGCGGGACTTGATCGCGGGACTCCAGGATCATGACCTGAGCTGAAGGCCGTTGCTTAACCAACTGAGACACCCAGGCACCCTTTGATACATATAGTTTAAATAATTCATTTGCTCTGGTGTATATTCTGTTGAAGGAATATGTAACATACCTAGTTTACCTGGTAATGGTTGTTTGTAGGCTTTAGTTATTAGCAAATA
Organism: Mirounga leonina; assembly: GCF_011800145.1. Classification (NCBI taxonomy): domain Eukaryota; kingdom Metazoa; phylum Chordata; class Mammalia; order Carnivora; family Phocidae; genus Mirounga; species Mirounga leonina. Next base: position 15,789,596 of record NW_023270436.1, read on the forward strand.
ATGCTGTTATAATAAACGATCTTGACCATATATTCTGGTGAACATAAGCACACATTTCTGTAGAATATACACCTAGGAAATTGCTAGGTATGTAAATCTTTGACAGCTTCTTTGATTATTCCTGAAGATAGATTCCTAGTAGTAAAATTAATGGATCAGAAGGTGGAACCATGGAAGGAGGTTTCAGGACTTCTGTGAATTTACTCCGTAATCAGTAGGATAACCTCTATGCAGGTTTAATTCTTTCTGCCGCAATGTAGACCAGCTACACTTCGTTCATTCTGTGGAAACTCTGTAGAATCAGTAAGCAATTTCCTTGTACTTGGGAGCATCAGACTTGCTTTTCTCTATAGTCATTTGAAAATGTATTTCATGGGGCACCTGGGTGGCTCAGTTGGTTGAGTGTCCGACTCTGGATTTCAGCTCAGGTTATGATCTCAGGGTTGTGAGATTGAGCCCTGCATCGGGCTCTACGCTCAGCGGGGTGTCTGCTTGAGATTTTCTCTTTCCCTCTGCCCCTCCCCCCATTCACGGGCTCTGGCTCTCTCTCTCTCTAAATAAATAAATTTTTTTAAAAGATTTTATTTATTTATTTGATAGAGAGACACAGCGAGAGAGGGAACACAAGCAGGGGGAGTGGGAGAGGGAGAAGCAGGCTTCCCACGGAACAGGGAGCCCTACGCGGGGGCTCGATCCCAGGACCCTAGGATCATGACCCAAGCCGAAGGCAGATGCTTAACGACTGAGCCACCCAGGCACCCCTAAATTAATTAATTTAAGAAGCTGTATTTCATGCTGCATTATAGACTATTGTTATGGCTGATTGGCTGGGAAGCTTAAAACTGTTGGTGAATCTCGTATAAAATTAGCATACGTCAAAATTCACGATGATCAAACATAAAGACATTGATTCAGTATGCTTTGAGGATTCACTATCCAGAACTTAAGTTTTACCAATTGAATGTTTTAGTATAAGTGCTTCTGTGTTGTTGCTTTTACTTTAACAAATGTGATCCCTAGTGTATCATGACTTTTCTACGTCTTATTTAGTGCCTAACATAATCGCCTTGCCTGTGGTAGATGTTCAGTAATTATATGTTGAAATGGTGTTGGAATTCCACATTATTTTGAATCGTTGTGTGTTGTATTTTTCTTCTTCCTTAATATGTTAGGTTTATTAAGGAATGATCATTTTGATTTATGGAGCACCTTCTCTCCCACCTAGGAACTCTGAGATGACAGGTCATTTGAATTCTCTTTGGCTTGGAATAATTATTCTGACATTTAAATGAACCTCTGTCTGAATGTGCCCCAGATTTTCATTTCTATCTTTTTAATAGAGAATTTCTGAGAATTTTCAAGCTTATGTGATTGCAGTTAATTAATAATCTCCTTCATGGCATCCCAGATAGACATGGTAGTTGACTCACAGAAAGGAAGGAGAAACAAGTTTAGATAGAATAGTGTTTAGCTGTAAGATAGCACTGTATACCTGAAAGCCTTCACAGACATTAACTATTCAATTTTCTAGCACCTTGGAGAAGTAGAAAATGGGTTTTTATTATGTATCAAAAGCTGAGGAAGTGAAATATGCCTTTAATCTCTTAACTCTTTCTGAGAAGTTGATGTTCACTTGGGAACAGCTTACTCTGTTTAAAATCATAGAGACATTTTTTGTAGCCTGGTTTACATAATACATTCTATTTTTTTTTTTAATCTGATTTTTTTAAACAGACTCATCCTTAGACCTTCCACGTTCTCAGAGGGAGACAACTGAGTCTGTTTCAAAGCTTACTGGTTTCCTTTTCACAAAGCCAATCCACTAGACAGTTTCCACAAGTAGTAAGCTACTTTTGCCCCCTTACCATCCGGAGAAACAAGAAAATAGAACAAACGCCAACTCAGAACACTAAGTAATGTCTAATTGTCCCTGAAAGATAGTCTGGCAGTAGGTGGAGTTGTTTTGTCCCATGTTTTTGAAGTCCTGAGGAGATAGAGGCCACATTGCTTACCTGAATTGCTTATATTCAACCAGTGAGCCAGGAACAGCTAGGAATGGGGTCCAGTGACAGGTGATCCCTGTCTTAATACTTTTTTACTAGTGGTTCTTAACCTTTTTTCCATCAAGACACATGCTCAAAATGCTTCTGCAGTGTTTGTCTTGCCCAGAGGGCTAGCTGTAACTATACCTTCCCTTTCCTACTGGAGAAAACATAGTAAGTGAACATTTTGAATTTGCTATTATTGATATTTTTGAAGTATTTACTTCATTGTTTTATTAGTAATAACAAGTGACTTGCAACATATCTCACAACTGATCATGACCAAACACAAATAGTGTTCATAGTTATAGCTTTATGTAAGATTTAAAAAAAAATTTTTTTTTTCAAAATAGTAGATGGGCTTTGTTAGAAGTCTCTTGCTACGTTTGATTTCTTAAGAACACACACACACACACACACACAGCAGTCTCTGGCCTTCCACCTGTTCACATAAAATGTAGTTCTTTGGGGGTGCCTGGGTGGCTCCGTCGGTTAAGCGTCTGCCTTCAGCTCAGGTCATGATCCCAGAGTCCTGGGATCGAGGTCCCCATCAGGCTCCCTGCTGAGCGGAGAACCTGCTTCTCTTTCTCCCTCTGCCCCTCCCTCCACTCTTGTGTGTGCTCTCTCTCTCTCTCTCAAAAAAAATTTTTTTTTTAAGATTTATTTTTTGACAGAGACAGTGAGAGAGGGAACACAAGCAGGGGAAGTGGGAGAGGAGAAGCAGGCTTCCCGCGGAGCAGGGAGCCCAATGCGGGGCTCAATCCCAGGACCCTGGGATCATGACCTGAGCCAAAGGCAGACGCTCAACGACTGAGCCACCCAGGCGCCCCTCAAACAAAATTTTTTTTAAGATTTTTTTTTTAAGATTTTATTTATTTAACAGAGCATACACAAGCAGAGGGAAGGCAGATGCTTAACTGACTGAGCCACCCAGGCACCCCCCCCCAAAAAAAAAAGTTTGTTTTTTTTTTAATTAAAATGTAGTTCTTTGTATTTTTTTCATTGTTGATTTTCTTTAAATCATTTTTTGTTAGTTGATTGCCTGTTGTGAACCATGCCCTTTCTGAATACTGGAGAATGGCAAGAGATGGTGAGCCACCCTTTTAAGGAGCCTGTAGTCTAGTGCTAGTGATAAGGCTTGTTTTAGGAAATCACTTGTATTGGGAAAGTCATTTAACCTCTCCAGACTTCAGTTTCCTCATCTAGATAGTGGGTTAATAATACCTAACAGGCATTATTCTGAGAACTTTGTGAAATAATTCATGTGCTATCACTTAGCGCTGGTGCCTGGCTCAGAGTAGGCACTCAGTAACCATTTGTTCAACTTGGATGTAGGGAACCACACAGGGCACTATCATTAGATTCTTAAATGATGATATGAAGGACATTTTTTATTTTGGTTTTTTAAAGATTTTATTTATTTAATTGAGAGAGAGCGAGAGCAGGGGGAGTGGTGGAGAGGGACAAGCAAATTCTGCACCCAGTGCGAGCCCCATGAGGGGCTCGATCCCATGACTCCAAGATCACGACATGAGCCGAAACCGAGTCAGATACTCAACCAACTGAGCCACCCAGGCGCCCCTGAGGGCCCTTTTTTTAAAGTGTAAATTAAGAGACAGCAAGAACTGATAGAGTGTATTAGGAAAGGCTTCATGGAAGATGTAGGGTTGAAAGAGGCTCAGAACTTAGATGATCAAGCTGTAGTAGTATTAGGGTGAGAAATGGAGCTGCTGATTTGGGGGAAGAGTTAGGCCCTCCCCCACTTACAGGGGGTTTCACCAGCTTTTTGTCCCCACATAATATCTGTGTTGCTTCTCTAGTGACCTCTCAGAAAGTAATTCTGCACCCAGTGGTAAAACCCTGTGGGGCTAATCCTTGTTAGCATTACTACTATTTCCATGGCAACCATCAGATGATATATGTTACTGAGGCAAGATGTGAGAAATACTTTCATCAACAAATGCCCAAATTTACTGGTAAAATGTCCCACTGGGAGATTGCCCAACTACTTAGCTGCTGTCTCCAGAATCTTAAACCCTGCTTTTCCACATTTTCATGTTTGAAAATTTAGTAGGAGATATTTTTTCAGAAAAAAACCTGCCATGGATTTTTTCTATAAGGAAATAGCATTTTTGCACAATAGACATAACAGATAAGGTAAATCTGAGAGGAAGAAAAGGTTTTATATCTAATTTACAGAGTCTTTGTGACCATTGATAAGTAATTAGGGACAGGGATAAAAATGATTTGTCTTCTGTCCATTTTACTTAAACAAAAGAAAAGATTTAAAAATATAATTCTTCATATTTAAAAATAAAAATTTCCTGCTGAAAATTGAACTCATTCTGTAGTATGCAGATTTTATAGAATTTGTTTTGTTCCCTGTGACATTCAGGAGTGTGTTATAGACAACCTTAAGGTTGAACATGAGTGAATATATGCATGTTTTCCCTATACTCAACAAATTTGTCAGCTACGTGCCTGGTACGGTTCTCAATAGTGGGGTTGTGAGCAGCAAATGAAACAGAGGCCCTGCCCTTTTGGAATTGACATCAAGGGCAGAGAGAGAGGCAGTAACTCAATTAACAAAGAGCTATATGTCAGGTAAGTGCCATAGAGAAAAATTGAACAGAGGATAGGAATAGAGACTGATGCGTGTAGGGTAGGGTAAACAAAGCAGACCTCTCTGATGAGATGACATTTAAGAGACTCGTGTGCATGACTGAATAGCTTGTGAATAGCTAAGGGAAGAGAATGCCAGGCAGAGGGATAGCAAACATACACATCTGATGTAAGAGTATGCTCAACAGCGCTGAGGACAGTAAGCAGGACAGTATGAGTGGAACAGAGAGAATACAGTGGATAAGTGTAGATGAGAGATGAGGTTGGTGTTGGTAAGGAATCTTGTAGAGCCTTTAAGCCATGATAAGAACTTTATCGTATTTTATTCTGAGTAAGATGAAAGCTTCTAGACTGTTTTGAGCAGGGACATGATCTGACTTGGGTTTCTAAAGGACTGCTCTGCTGTGTGGAGAATGAGCTGTGGAAGGACAAGGCTGAATGCAGAGAGACCAGTTAGGTGATTGCTGCGGTCAGTAGTCTAGGTGAGCAATTATGCTGGCTAAAACTAGGGTGGAAGAATGGAGACAGAAATGATGGGTTGCTGAATATTTTTCTCAGTAAGTACTCATTCAGTGTTTATTATAAACCAGGCACTGTTCTAACAGCTTTTTAGATACCAACTCATTCGTGCTCGTAACAGTCCTCTGAGGTTGATTTCAAAGGCATAGCCCACAGGATTTGTAGATGGACTGGATGTGGGTGTTAAGGGGAAAAAGGGTGTCAAGGATGGTTCCTGTGTTTGGGACTAAAACTCCTAAGAATGGAGTTGCCTTCTCCTGAAAAAAGGTGGACTTGGGAGAAGCATGTTTGGGTGGAAGCCCTAGGATCAGGAGTTTGGTTTTTGTACATGTTGAGTTTAAGACGCACAGTAGCTATCCAAGTGGATGTGTTGAGTAGGTAGTTGGATATCTGAACTTAAAGTCAGAGAAGAGGTCAGGGCTGGAGATAAATTACAAAAGAAGTCTCAAAGCATTCCGGAAGAACTGCCAACTGGATATCTGGTTTTTGCTGCTAAACCTAACCAGAAGTAGATATGAGGGCAGTCTTTTCCCTTAGGCATGGTCATGGCATTTTCATTGACCTGCATTTGAATACTAGCTCTTTTGTTTACTAATTAAGTGACCTCAATTATGTGACTTAATCTCTTCTAGTTTCAGTTTCTTCATCTATAAAATGGGTTAATTGGACTCATCCCATAGTATTGTTAAGATTAAATGAAATAACTGTACATTACCTAGAGCAGTGCTTGGACATAGGAAGTGCTTAATAAATATTTATCTTCCCCTTTTTCAGGTTGTCTCTCTCTCTCTCTTTTTTTTTTGTAAGATGTATTTATTTGACAGAGAGAGCGCACAAGCAGGAGGAGCAGCAGGGGGAGAAGGAGAAGCAGGCTCTCCGCTGAGCAGGGAGCCCGATGTGGGGCTCAATCCCAGGACCACTCAGGCAGGCGCCCCTCAGGTTTAGTTTCTTGCATTCAACCCAAACTAATAGAACATGAGCTTCTCTTCCAGGATAAAAGAAATCTGAACTTAAAGCCTACTCCCACATACACTTTTTTGGTGGTGCCTATTTAATAACAAGCTACCCAAAAGGGATTTCAGATCTATTTCTTATCAAATGATAATCTTTTAAAAAAAGGAATTCCAGTGAAGTTTATAGAAGGCACAGGGAAAGAAGATGTAGGTTCTGAGTATTAAAAGGTTTCACATACAAAAGCAGAGTGATGGTACAGGTAGAAGCACCAGGCTGCAAATCCACTGATCAGTCATGGGTAATTTACATCAAAGCCTAAGTAACTCCGCATGAGCCATGGCGATGACCTATAGAGGGAAATACTGCCCTTTACTGGTGCTGGACTATTTAAATCAAAGGGAATTATCTCATTAATTCCCTGATGATCCTGGTGGAACTTTACTAATGGGACACTCCTGGGGTTTAGCTTAATCCCACTTCTATTTTCTATAATCATAGCTTGACTGTCTCAAAAAGTACTTACTTAAGGTGTTCACATTTCATTTCATACAATGAATATTTGAGCACCTACTATGTCCCATGTACTTCTTTAGGGAAACAATGATAACTAGAAGGTATAACTCCTGTCCTTAAATTCTTCACTATATAAGAGAGAAAACAGACATGTAAACAAATAAAATAGAGTGTATGCTAAGTGCTGAAATACTGAAAGTGATATAGTCATTTTACCCTGGGAGATTATAAAAGCAATATAGAAGTCACCTCTGGACTGGGCTGTTAAGATTTAGAATTGATCCAGGAAAAAAATTTCATGTAAAGACATTCTAAAAAGGGAGCACACGGTAAGCAAAATCATGGAGGCAAGTTCAGGGTAAAAAGAAAAAGGCATCATTTGATTAATACAGTAGTTTTGTTTTTGTGGTGGTGGGAAGGAGAAAGTGACCACTAGTTTGGAAAGCAATTTTTTCACTAACCCTTCTCCAGTTCCAAACAAGTACATTTTAACTTTCTAACCTTTTGAGGTCTTGATGAGTTCCCTGGTGAGCCATCTGATCAAAAGACCAATAAATAAATAAATAAATAAAAATTAATTGAAATTACTAGAATTTTCTTTCTTTCTTAGGCTTAGACATGATGTTTATTTTCTAGGGGCATCCTGAATGGGTCCCTGTGACACCATTTGTCTTCTAGTGAAAGACACCCAAGAGTTTACCCCAGCCTATTCCCATCATTGCCCTAAATTAAACTTCTGTTAAATAGAACATCATTCAAAGTAGCTGCCTTCTCCTCAGCCTTCCTGTTTATTATGCAAAGGTTGTCCATTTCTTCTTCAAGCATCTTCAAGCAGTCTTCTTTTGAAAGCGTAAATATTTCACATTGCAGGAAATCCTTGGTACTCAGTATTTTCAGCCCTGAGGGAGCAGGAAAGCCTGGTCCAAAATACACATGTTAACAGTGCCTCAGTTTAGCTAGATAGTAATTCATCTTTACCTTGGTTCCCTTCTCATATCCACTCCTCCCTTTGCCCCTAAGAACTTTCTGGTTGTCTCTATTATTACCATACCACCATCCACGGATAAAAGAGAGTGCCTAAATTTTTGGCAACTCTGAGCTGTGATTCTCCCCACCCTCCATCAATCCCTGTGCCAAATTTTCCTGGGCTCTTTCTTTAGGCTCTTTAAGATCTGCCCTCATTTACATTTAATCTTTTAGACTTTTTTCTGCCAATAACTTAAACCTCAGATCTCCAGTCAGGGTTGATCTTGGAGATTATTAGAGCGAGTGATGACGGCAGTAGCAACAAGCGCTCCCACACAGAGTACTTTATGTCAGACACTGTCCTAAGCACTTTACCTCTCTTAATTCATTTCATCCTCACAACAGCTTTTTGAGATAGCTACCACTTTATCCTCACTTCACAGGTAAAGAAACGAAAGCATGGAGAGTTAAGCAGTCTGCATGAGCTCAACCAGTGTGGTATCTGGTAGAGGAGGACCACGTTCCGTTTCAGACCCTGAGTTATTAGCAAGGCAGTTTTCCCCCAAGAACTGAGTCTTACTCATCTCTGCATCCTTGATTCAAAGTATAAAAAACAAGTGTTCCATCCATGTTGGAATCAGTGCCAAGTGCCAGGCCATCAAGTTAACACAGAGGATTGTGTCCTTTTGGTTCAAAAAAACAAAAAGAGGACAAAGAGTGAATCAAAACTCTGTGAATACAGTATATTGGGAATATCTGGGCCTATTTTATTATGAGTCCTCATAGAATATTTAAAAATAAAAACTTTTTAGTCTCTTCTCTCTGGCTTCTGAAATATTTTTTATTAATTGGTAGTAGGGATCTGACACTGAATAATGACCCTCTTTCAGCAACAAAAGTGGATTGACATTTGTCCTTTTCTCTTTTTCAATTAAAGCCTGTGCTGCCAGAATTACTGGTCTTTGATGTTGAGGGATTATGTTTGTGACCATGATTAAAAGGATGATAATAAAACCATTATAATGCTCTAATTTTAAAGTTAGTTCAAATAAAATAAAACTAGCACGGTCCCTATCTCATTCAGTGCACCTTCTGAATGTTGAAGAGCACATACTTGGTATAAGCAGGACCAGCAGTCATGCATTGACTTCATCAGGCATCTCCTCACATGACTAGTAAACATTGTTAGTAGCGTCAGACCTGTCTCATTCCAGCGTCCCTGAAAATTGTCAGCTATGTGACTATTAATTTTTGTCTTTTATAAAAATGGTGGGCGCCTGGGTGGCTCAGTTGGTTAAGCGTCTGCCTTCGGCTCAGGTCACGATCCCAGGGTCCTGGGATCAAGTCCCACATCGGGCTCCCGGCTCAGCGGGGAGCCTGCTTCTCCCTCTGACCCTCTCCTCTCTCATGCTGTTTCTCGCTCGCTCACTCTCTAATAAATAAATAAAATCTTTTAAAAAAAATGGTAATAAAATGGAAAGAAACTGGAACAGGAGTCGAGAACTAACTAACTCTGTGATCTTAAGTAAGTCCCTTGCCATCACTTGCTCCCGTCATGTCCTGGTAGGCCTGATTTTGTTGACCCGCGCCTCTGTTTCATCACATGCTGTCTTCAGGGTTTAAACCAGAAGGTCTCTGAGGTTATAACTTCCAAATTGCATGTTTTCCTTTGAATGAATGCATGTTCTATTTGGAGTTTTTACTTTATTAGAATTAATAATTATAGTTCTAACACACTACATATTTAATCTGTGCTAAACGTGTTGTCCATGTTATTGCATTTTAATACTGGCATAACTTCAAAAATCTTTAATTACCATTTTTCAGACGAGGAAGCTGATGTATAGTGGTTATATAATCTCTCAAGGTCACCAAGCTGTTTACTTTGTTCTTCCTCCTCTCAAGATTACCATATTTTGTCTCGAGTTACTTGTGTACTTCTCATACCATCTTCCATATATACAAATATTTATTCTGTGACTTATATTGGCTGCTTCATGAGTATTCATTTCCTCAACTATTTGCGGATGCAGATTGCATCTTATATTTCTTTATATTCCTCATAGGGGTTTGAAACTGTCAGTTTTCAAACTTAAAAGTCAAAAAATAAATAAATGGTTATCTTCTCTTCCCCCCTCAATCTTTCTAAGTTCATGCTGTCTGAGGTTCCCTGGGATTACTGATCACTCTCCCCAGCCTCATATTACTGAAGATACTGATCTTTGGTTTGATGTTTACAATATTATTTTCTTTCTTTCACTTTTCTCCCTAGAATGTCATCCTATGAATTTACTTATTTTAAGAAAATAAAAATAGCTTTATTTTTCCCGATATTAAGATAATACATATTTCTGTAGACTATTCAAACATTACAGAAAAATAGTTTTTTCCAAAGTGAAAATCTGTAGGAATGTAATGTCCCCCAGAGGTAATCACAGATAACATTTTGAGGAATGGCTTTCCAGACATTCTTATACAAGTGTGCATTCTTATATGTATGTGTGCATATAAATACACACTCATAATTTTGTATGCTAGAATGAAATGTGCTGGGTTTTTTACTTTAAATTACATTGTGAAATCTTTCTATATTAATACATGTAGATGCATATAGCATTCCACGACACTGATTAACATTTTCTTTTTTTTTTTTTTAAAGATTTTATTTATTTATTTGAGAGAGAATGAGAGAGAGAGAGAGAGCATGAGGGGGGGAGGGTCAGAGGGAGAAGCAGACTCCTCGCTGAGCAAGGAGCCCGATGTGGGACTCGATCCCGGGACTCCAGGATCATGACCTGAGCCAAAGGCAGTCGCCCAACCAACCGAGCCACCCAGGCGCCCCTGATTAACATTTTCAATCCAGCCTGCTAATAGGAAATATTTAGGTTGCTTCCAGCTTCTTACTATTAAAAACAATGCTGTACTGAACATCCTTGTACAGCCATACCTCATTTTACTGTGCTTGTGCTTTATTGCAATTTGAAATTAATGCATTTTTTCCGAAATGGTTTGTGACAGCCTGCATCGAGCAAGTCTACCATTGCTAGTTTGCCAACAGCATTTGCTCACTTTGTGTCTCATGTGTTGCATTTTGGCAATTCTTGCAGTATTTCAGACTTCTCCATTATTATTATATTTCTTCTGGCAATCTGCGACCTGTGATCTCTGATGTTACTACGGTAGTTATTTGGGGTGCCACGAAACATGCCCGCAGGAGACGGCGAACTTAATCAATAAACGTTGAGTGTGTTCTGACTTCTCCACTGCTCTCCTGGCGGCCACTCCCGTCTCTCGCCCTCTCCCCAGACCTCCCCATTTCCTGAGACACAGCAATGTTGACATCAGGCCTCTAAGTGAGCAAGTAAAAGGAAGAGTTGCACATCTCGTCACTTTAAATCCAAAGCTAGAAATGATTAAGCGTAGTGAAGAAGGCACATCAAAAGCCAAAAGGGGCCAAAAGCTAGGCCTCTTGCACCAACCGGTAGCCAAATGGCAGATGCAAAGGAAGAGATCCTGAAGGAAATGACAAGTGCTACTCTGGGGAACACACGAATGATAAGGAAAGAAAACAGCCTTCCTGCTGACCTGGAGAAACTGTGCGTGGTCTGGATGGAAGCTCAGACCTGGCACAACACTCCCCGAAGCCAAAGCGAACCCAGAGCAAGGCCCTAACTCCCTTCCATTCTGTGAAGGCTGAGAGAGGTGAGGAGGCTGCAGAAGAAACGTCTGAAGCTAGCCGAGGTTGGTCCATGAGATTTAAAGAAAGAAGCCATCTCCATAACACAGAAGTGCAAGGTGAAGCAGCAGGTGCTC